>NC_066569.1:5900136-5915136 GCF_024679095.1 Eriocheir sinensis | reverse complement strand
GTCTTTCAGGCCAAAATCATCGGTTTCCCCAAGCCTGAGGTCAAGTGGTGAGTCGGCCTGACCTTACGTTGACCTCAAACTGACTTATCCTACTCTATCCTAGTTACTAACGTGACTGTACCCCTTCTCTCTCTCTCTCTCTCTCTCTCTCTCTCTCTCTCTCTCTCTCTCTCTCTCTCTCTCTCTCTCTCTCTCTCTCTCTCTCTCTCTCTCTCTCTCTCTCTGTGTCTGTGTGTGTGTGTGTGTGTGTGTGTGTGTGTGTGTGTGTGTGTGTGTGTGTGTGTGTGTGTGTGTGTGTGTGTGTGTATCCCACCGCTGCCACCAGTGAAACACTCTCTCTCTCTCTCTCTCTCTCTCTCTCTCTCTCTCTCTCTCTCTCTCTCTCTCTCTCTCTCTCTCTCTCTCTCTCTCTCTCTCTCTCTCTCTCATTAATCTATTACCTTTACACCTTATCACTTCTCTCTTTCTTTCTCTCATTAATAACCTAACCTGACCTAACATCCTATCCTAACCTGCCTCCCTAGCCTAATCCTATCAAAACTTAAACAAACCTAGCGTAATCTAACCAAACCTAACCTAACCTGACCTAACTCGACCTAACCAACCTGACGTGATCTAACCTGACTTTACCTGACCTAACCTAACCTAACCTGTCTCCCGCTCCACTCAGGTTGAAGGACGGTCGCCAGGTGTACCATTCTGACGTGATCGACCTGGGCGTGACGGCAGAGGGCATCTACTACCTGGAATTCAGAGGCGTGACACAGGAGGACATGGGCAGGTACACGGTCCATGCCTCCAACGACCTGGGCTCCTGCGAGGCGGACACCCAGCTGACTGTCGTGCGTGAGTATCTAACTAATTGAATTGACCCACACACCAAATTCTACACTCTCTTCTCTCTGTCATACACTAACTTAACGTAACATAATCTCAAACCTCACAGCCCAACATTTTTTTTTCTCTACCACGCACTAACTTAACCTAACTTAACCTCAAACCCCAATGTTGTTTGTTGTATGTATCTATAGTTTTTGAAATATGGAAGCGGATATGTGTCTGAGTGATTTGTTTTTGTATCTGAGTGTCTGATGTGTGTGTGTGTGTGTGTGTGTGTGTGTGTGTGTGTGTGTGTGTGTGTGTGTGTGTGTGTGTGTGTGTGTAACTGGCTGACTGAATATTGTTTTTTTTGTTAAGCATCTGGGTTTTAAATGCATAGGTGTTTTGTGTGACTGGTTGATATGTTTTTGCATCTGAATGGTAAATGTGTGTGTGTGTGTGTGTGTGTGTGTGTGTGTGTGTGTGTGTGTGTGTGTGTATACCTGACTACTACGTGTTTCTGCTCCCCCTTCCTCAATCCCTTCCTCTTACCCTCTAATGTCTTCCTACACTCTTACTTTCGTTTCGCACTCATCCCTTGCACTCTCCCACACTTCTCTCCTTCCACTTTCCTCACGCACTTTCCTCCTCTCCTCCCAGCTCCGCCATCAAAGCCCGAGTTCCTGAGCAGCCTGAGGTCAAGCAAGGTCATTCTCGGCTACCCCGTTAGGTTGGAGGTCAAGCTTGGAGGATCACCGCGCCCTGAAGTCCAATGGTGAGTAATGGGAGAGGTCAAGTCAGGTCAAGATCACGTAATATGAGAGAAGTGTTTAGAAGGAAAGGAGGGAGAAGTAGTGAGTTGAATAAAGAGCAGAGGTTAAAGTCATCGTTTAAAAGGAAAATGAGGAAAAAGGAGGGGGAATAAGTAGGGAAAAACGAAGTAACTGTGATTGGTGTGTAATGGGCGAGAGGTCAAGTCAGGTCAAGTTAGGTGAAGGTTATGGAATCAGAGGGAAGTGAATGGCGAGTCACGGGCGAGAGGTCAAGTCAGGTCAAGTTAGGTGAAGGTCATGGAATCAGAGGGAAGTGCTTAGACGGAAAATTGGGAAAATGGAAGAAGGGAGAAGTAAATTAGGGAAAAATAAAGTGACTGCAAATGGCGAGTCACGGGCGAGAGGTCAGGTCAGGTCAAGTTAGGTGAAGGTCATGAAATCAAAGGGAAGTGTTTAGACGGCAAATCAGGAAATTCAAGGCGGGAGAAGTGAATTAGGGAAAAATAAAGTGACTGAAAATGGCGAGTCACGGGCGAGAGGTCAAGTCAGGTCAAGTTAGGTGAAGGTCATGAAATCAAAGGGAAGTGTTAAGACGGCAAATCAGGAAATGGATGGCAGGAGAAGTAGGGAAAAATGGGGCTAAAACGAGCGTCAAAAAGTTTCAAAGGGAGGAGTTGAAAAATACTATAACACAAGAGAAATGAAAGAGCTTGTCTGGTTTCTGCATGCCGAGCGTCAACAAGTTTCAAAGGGAGGAGTTGAAAAAGACCATTACACAAGAGGAATGAAAGAGCTTTTTTGCCTTCTGTATGGCCACTCCTGAGAAAAAGATAATCAGCACCTTCTCTTCCTGTTAATGAGTTCATCTTGCGTGCGTCTGAGAGCTTTATTTGCATCTGTGTTATGTGGAAACTGCTTACGATTTGTATTTCTCTGTTATTCCTTATTCTTCACCTCCCCCTTCCCCTCTCTGTCTCCCACTCCTCTTGGTAATATAACTCTTTCTCGATTATATTTACTATTCTTTTCCCAGATAATCAGCACCTTCTCTTCCTGTAGTGAGTTCATCTTACGTGGAAACTGCTCATGATTTCTATTTCTCTATCATTCCTTCTTTTTCTCCTCTCTTTTCCCCTTTCTTGTCTCTCCCTCCTCTTGTTAATATACCTCTCCCTCGATTCTATTAACTATTCTTTGACCTTCCTCTCACCCTCCTTATTAATTTCTCTCTCTCTCTCTCTCTCTCTCTCTCTCTCTCTCTCTCTCTCTCTCTCTCTCTCTCTCTCTCTCTCTCTCTCTCTCTCTCTCTCTCAATCCTCTTGTCAATTTACCTCTTTTTCTATTCCTCTTATTCTCCTTTCTCTCTCACCCCCCTTATCAATGTGTCTCTCTATTCCTCTTACTGTCCCCTCTTCTCGTCAATTTACTTCTCTCTCTATTCCTCTCACACTCTCCCTTACTCCCTATTCACTCTTTTTCACTCTCTTCGTACCAATACTTTGTCCTTCTTGCCCTATCATTTACAACCTTGACCATCCTCCTTTCTCAACTCCCCACCCTTCACAGTATCCCCTCTTTCCCTACCTTCAGTTCCCTTTCTCTTTCCCCTTCTTCCCTCCCTAACTCTCCCTTTTCTACTCACACTCTTCCTACTCCAAACTCCCCCTTCTTCACCCTCCCCCCCTGTCTTTCTATCCTAATTCCCCCTTCTTCCTCCTTTTCTTTCCCGAACTTCAATTTTCCCACTCTCCTCTTTTCCTACTTTAACTCCCCATTCTCTTTCCCTATCTCCCCCTTTTCCCCGCCCTCTTTTCCAACCCTAACTCCCCGCTTCTCTCCCACTATCTTTTTCCCATAACTTACCCTCCATCCAGTCTTCCCCCTTAACTCCCTTTCTCCCCCAGGCTCAAGGACGGACAGCCCATTAACCTGGACGGGAAACACTATAAACAAGTTGAAGGCCCCGACGGAACCGTGTGTCTGCAAATCGACGCCGCCACGGAAGGAGACGCCGGTGAGATCAGCTGTGTGGCCAAGAACCCCGAGGGAGACTCCACCTCGAAGGCCACGCTGTCTGTGCTGGGTGAGTGCATTAAGGGGGGGTTGTTCCAAAAATTCAAACTTTGACTTTTTTGTGGGTGGATTGATCATAGGTTTTGGGTGAGGTGGCGACGCTAACTATCTGCTGTATAACGAGGAGCATACGACCGGGGGCGCGTTTTTTCACTCACTTGCTGTCCTCCACTGGGGTTCTAAAATTCATGGTGTCTGTGCTTGTTGAGTGTGTTCAGGGGGATGAGAGGGATGGAAGGGAGAGGTTCAGGGGGATGAGAGGGATGGAAGGGAGAGGTTCAGGGGGATGAGAGGGATGGAAGGGAGAGGTTCAGGGGGATGAGGGGGAAGGAAGCGAAAGTTTCAGGGGGATAAGGGGGAAGGAAGGGAGAGTTGTGGGTGAGGTTTTGGGGGTCAGTTTGGGGGTTGTGGTTGGGGTCTAGTTGGGGGCTTGCTGGTTTGATGGGGTCCTAAATTTTGGCTATGAGGTTTTGGGTGTGGTTTTAAGGTTTTGTAAGAGAATATAAGACGAAGGGGAGGGGAGGGGGTTCTGGGTGAGGTTTTAAGGGAGTCATTTTGGGGTTGTGATGGAGTTTTGATGGGGCTATGTAGGTTGAATATGGTCTAAAACTACGACTGGGTTTAAGAGTGGTTCTATTAAGGTTCTATTCGAAGTTATGAGGGGTAGGGAGTGATGGGATGGGGGTAGTTGTAGGTGAGGTCCTGGTGTTTGTTTTGGGTTCTAATTGGGGGTATGTGGGGTTAGTGAGGTTTAATGGCGAGGTTCTAGGTTTCAATGGGATATGGGTTGGTAAGTCAGAGGATACGTTCTGGGTGAGGTTCTGGGATTCAATTTTGGGTTCTGAGGTTTCAATGGGATATGGGTTGGTATGTCAGAGGATACGTTCTGGTTGAGGTTCTCGGGTTCAATTATGGGTTCTGAGCAGGTTCTAGTGCGATGATACGGTTTATCTGATGTTTAGGTTTCGATGGGGTTCTACGATGGATACAGAAAGGTTTTAGGAGGTTCTTTTAAGGTAGAGGCCATTGAGTTCTTAAGTTCTGACTCTGGGTTCGTTGGGGTTCTACTAGAATTCTGTGAGAGGTTATGAGGAGGTGATGGGACTGGGGTTCTAAAACTATAACTATGAGGTTCTGTTGGGGTTCTAAGAATAATATGGAAGGGTTTTATGAAGTTCTGGTCACTTGGAAGTCCTTGGGTACTAATGTTCAAACTGGTCCTTTCGTGAGGTTCTACAAATCATCTGGAAGGTTTATAAGAGGTTCTGTTAAGGTGAAGACATTAACTACTAACTAACCAACGGGGAGCACACCACCGGGGACGCGTTGCTTCACTCACTCGCTGCCTCTTCTGGGGTTCTAAAATCCATGAGTTCTGGTTGTGTGGAAGGTTCGTATTCTCTTTTTTTCCTCCATTTTGTGTGAGTGGAGGAAACAATGCGAGGGAGGCAAGTTTTTTTCTCTCTCTTTTTCTCCTTGCTCTCTTTTTTTCTCAACTTTTCGCGAAGTAGTAAAAGCTTTTAAGACCCTCGAAAAGGTTCTCTAAATGCTCTCTCTCTCTCTCTCTCTCTCTCTCTCTCTCTCTCTCTCTCTCTCTCTCTCTCTCTCTCTCTCTCTCTCTCTCTCTCTCTCTCTCTCTCTGTATCCCACCGCTGCCACCAGTGTAACAATCTCTCTCTCTCTCTCTCTCTCTCTCTCTCTCTCTCTCTCTCTCTCTCTCTCTCTCTCTCTCTCTCTATATATATATATATATATATATATATATATATATATATATATATATATATATATATATATATATATATATATATATATCTCTCCATATATCTCTCTCTCTCCCTTCTCATCTCATTTCTCTCTCTCTCTCTCTCTCCTCCCAAACTGACCCTAAACTTGACTAATATCAACCTGTTCTCACTTAATAAGATCCTAATCTCGCTCTAATCTCATCCTAATCTCACGTGATCTCACCCATTCCACCTAATCTAAACGTAATATCATCCTTATTTTATCCAATCAATCTCACACACTCCTAATCTCTCCTGATACCACCCTAATCTCACCCGGTCCTCCTAATCTCACCCATATATTAAAACTAATCTCATCTTAACCTCACTGAATCCTCCTAGCATCACCCTGATCTCACCCACTACCTCTATTCTCACCCTAATCTCATCTTAATTTCACCCACTCATCCCAATCTTACCCTAATCTCGCCCAATCTCATCTAATCTCACTATAAATTCAGCCAACATAATTGTCACCGCTACCATTCTTTATTTAACCCAATCTCACCCTAATCTCACCCAAATCTCACCTAATCTCACACTAATCTCACCCTCAGGCTTCACTCGCGAGGACGGCCAGCCAGACAGTCCCGCCAAGTTCACGGAGGGCCTGAAGGACATCTCCGCGGACGAGGGCGACACGCTGCGCCTGCCCGTGACCATGAAGGGCGGACCCGTGCCTAAGATGAAGTGGTACAAGGACGGCAAGGAGATCAAGCTGGGCGACCGTGTGTTCTTTACCTACGACGGCGATAGGGTGAGTGTGAGGGAGAGGAGAGGGAGCGACAAGCGTAGAAGTGGAAAGAGTAGTAGAGAGGATAGGAAGAAAGGATGACAGGGAAGGGAAGGATATAGGCGGTAGAATGAATGGAGAAAAGTGAATATTATGAGACAAGATGTATGAAGAAGTGAACGAAAAGAAGTTAATTAAGGAAACAGAACAGATAACAACGAAGATAGGATATAGGCGGCAGAATCAATGGAGGAAAGTGAATATTACGCGACAAAAAGATGTATAATGAAGTGAATGAAAAGAAGTGAATTAAGGAAACAGGACAGGTAACAATGAAGATAGGAGACAATGGGAAGGAAAGGATATAGACGGCAAAATGAATGGAAGAAACTGAATATTACGCGACAAAAAGATGTATGAAGAAGTGAATGAAAACAAGTGAATTAACGAAACGGGACAGGTAACAATGAAGATAGGAGACAATAGAGAGGGATGAAAGGAAGAACAGAGAATGGAATGGATGGAAGGAGTGAAGAACATTGGAGACATAGGATACAATAAAGTGATGAAAGGAAGAACAGAGAATGGAATGGATGGAAGGAAGGAATGGATAGAAGGAATGCAGAATATCGAAGACAGAAAAAGTGGAGAGGAGAAAGGAGTGAGTGGGGAGTGGGGAGAGGGTAGTGGAAGGATGCGGAGAGGAGACAAGGTGGATGAGAGAAAGGATGGAAGGGAGGGAAGGATATCAGGCGACAAGATGAATGGACAGGTGAATGTGGAGAGGGGAAGTGGATGTGGTGGATGGATGAATGAATGGATGGAATGAATGGAGTGAAGAATAGTGGAAGAGGAGAAATAAGTAAGGATGTGGTGGATGAGAGAAAGGATGGAAGGGAGGGAATGAAACAAGACGAAAAGATGAATGGACAGGTAAATGTGGAAAGGGAAAGTTGGTGTGTATGTTTATGAATGAATGAGTTTTTCTTTTTGTATAGTTTTCCTCCTTCAATCATTTAACTCCTCTCACTTAACTTTCCTCCTATTCCTCATCCACTTATCTCCTCTCGGTTAAGTGATGTAATATAAGGCGGCTGTGTGAGTGGAGAATAAGAAAATTGAGATACAGATAGGTGGATTTTTTTTTTTTTTTTTTTTTTTTACATCTCCCCTATAGCGCCGGTAGCCATTTTTGTGCCTGTTTCGCTTTGCTATATTTATTTTTTTAAGTCTATTAACACTTATTTTTTCTATTTATTTGTGTTTATTTACTATTTATCTTTACGTTTATTATTTGTTTTCCTTTTATATGTTTTCAATCACTATTACGTTTCATATTTATCAAGTTATTATCATTTATATCTATGGTTTGAGTTTGATATTATTTTTCTTAGTTTACATTATTATTATTATTATTATTATTATTATTATTATTATTATCATTAGTATTATGCTTTATTTTTTGCTGTAACTTATATTTTTTTCATTTATAATCTTTAACTTTACAATCACCAATTTTATGCCCTTTTATATATGTTCTTACACCATTTTTTTCCTCCATTTTTTTTTTACATATCATTAGTCTTATTTATTATTCTTTTGTTCTTCTGTTCTCTAATTATTCTCTTTGTGTTCACTTCCAGAAAGAGGTAAAAAGAAAAGAACACGTTGATGACCCCCCCCTCAAAAAAATATATATCCCGTTCTCTTGGGTGATACCTGTTCCCATTTTCTTTACCTTAGTTGTTGTTGTTTTTTGTCTCAGTTGCATGTTATTTTCTCTTTAGTGAGACGAAATATGACTGCAATTTTATTTTTCTTCATTTTCTGATTATTTCCCATTTTCTTCTCCCGCGTTTTCTTTGATTTTGTTCCGTTTTCTTTATCTTTGTTGCATTTACTATTAGTTTGTTATTTGTATTCCGTGATTTTCTGATTTCTTCCCATTTTCTTCTTTTGCGTTTTCTTTGATTTGGTTCCGTTTTCTTTATCTTAGTTGCATTTATTAGTAGTTTGTTATTTTATAGTTCGTGATTTTCTGATTTCTTCCCATTTTCTTCTATTTCTTCCCATTTTCTCTTCTCTTTTTCTTTTGATTGGTTCCGTTTTCTTTTCTTTTAGTTGCATTATTTAGTAGTTTGTTATTTGTATTTTGGTTCCGTTTTCTTTATCTTAGTTGCATTTATTACTAGTTTGTTATTTTATAGTTCGTGATTTTCTGATTTCTTCCCATTTTCTTATCTTCCGTTTTCTTTGATTTTGTTCCGTTATCTTTATCTTAGTTGCATTTAATATTAGTTAGTTATTTTTCAACCAACTGGTGGATTAGTTTAATAGTTTTGATCTATTTAACTTATTTATATTTACACTTACTTTTATTTCTTCCTTACTGTTTAACTTAACTTAGCTTCATTTTTTTCCTTCTAACATTTAGCTGCCAGATCTTTGTTTTCTTGTTTTACTTTTATGAATTTTCTATGTATTAGTTAACCTTATAGGGGACATACAGCTTAGCAGAGTTACCCTATCCAATCATATACACCCGCTCCCCGTTTTCTTCGCTTTTCTGTCACCTTAACCACCATTTCTTACAGCCCTTTCCATTTGTTTTTTTTAGTAGATATATTCCTACCCACATTTCTTTACACTTGCAGTAGTAGAAAGCTTAGCACAGTCACCCCATCCAATCACTACAACCCGGCACCGTTTTCTTCGCTTTTCTGTCACCTTAACCACCACTTTTTTAAGTAGATATATTCCTACCCACATTATTTTTACCCTTGTATAGTAGGTAGAAAGCTTAGTACAGTCACCCCATCCAATCACTCACACCCGCACCCCGTTTTCTTTCTGTACAGGCGTTCTTGGAGGTGCGGCCGGCCCAAGGGGAGGACTCCGGCATGTACAAGTGCGTGATTGAGAACGATCACGGAAAGGCGGAGACGGAGTGTGAGGTGTCCATTAGGAAGTGCTTCGAGCCCCCGTGCTTCACCTCCACCTTCACCAACCAGTACAAGGTGAGCAGGAGGAGGAGGAGGAGGAGGAGGATTTGAGAATGAGGTTGGGAGGAGGAGGAGGAGGAGGTTGGGGAATCCGGTCAAGAGGACGAGGAGAAGGGCGAGGAGGACGACAGCAAAAATAATAAGCAAGAAGATAATTTAGGAGGAGGAGGAAACATGGAAACATGGACTAGCAGGCAGCAGAAAGCCTGTTGGCTCATTACTAGGCTGCCTGCGTTCAGTGATTTAATCAATCGGTTTGCCAAAGGAGTGGCTTGCAGGGAAGAATTAAAGCACTTGTGTATCTACCCTTGGGTACGTTCAGTTCACTCCCGATGCAGCAAAGTGGCGATCAATGCGTTTCTTGAAGGAGTTGATGGTCTCTGCGCTAACCACTTCTGCAGGGAGGCTGTTCCAGTGGCGAACAACTCTATTCGAGAAATAACTCTTGCCGATGTCGGTATTGCATCGCTTTGCTTGAATAGTTTTTCCGTTGTTTCTTGTTCTCAGGTTAGTTTGTAGCGTGAAGAGTTTGGAGTGATCAACGTTGCTGAGCTTGTTCAGGTACTTAAAGACTTGTATCATGTCTCCCCGCAGTCGTCTCTTTTCCAACGTGAAGAGATTGAGTCGCTCGAATCGCTCTTCATAGGGCTTCGTCCTCAGTGATGGTATCATCTTCGTGGCGCGGCGCTGTACTCTCTCAAGTAATTCAATGTATTTCTTGTATTTAGGAGACCAGAATTGCACGGCGTATTCCAGGTGGGGCCTTACCAGCGAACTATACAAGGATAACATAGCTCCCGGCGTCTAGTATTCGAAGTTCCTCGCTATGAACCCAAGCACTGTATTGGCTTTCTTACAGGCGGACTTGCAGTGTTTTGTTTGTTTCAAGGCACTGCTGATGGTGACCCCGAGGTCTCTTTCCTCTTGCACTACATGTAGTGGTTCGCCACCCATGTGGTATGTGTGGTTGCTGTTTCTGGATCCGATATGCATTACTTTACATTTGGTAGTGTTGAAGGACATCTGCTATTTTTCTAACCACCGAGTGATCTGGTCCAGGTCTCTCTGGATAATTTCGCAGTCTGCCGTCGTGAGGGCCTTCCCACCCACCTTTGTGTCGTCGGCAAATTTTGAAAGATTGGATTTTAATCCTAGTTCTAGGTCGTTGATATATATGATGAAAAGTATGGGTCCCAGCACTGACCCCTGTGGCACTCCACTTGTGACCGGGAGCCACTCGGAGGCCTGTCCGTTGAGTACAACTCGTTGTTGTCTTCCAGTGAGCCAGTCCTTGATCCACGCTGTCAGATTGTCGCCTAACAATACCGATACTATACTCCGTTCACCCTAAGCTGGTAAACAGGCCCCGCCCATAACCCCGCCTGTAGCCCCGCCCCCCTTCCCTAAAAGAGAGTATGCTAAAGAAAATAATCAACGCTGAGTTAGCCGAACACTTTAACGAAACAAAATTAAATGATGACCTAAGTGTTATGCAGAGGTACAGATCAACCTAATCAACGCTGAGTTAGCAGCATCTATTATCCTTTTTTTACGGCACGGGAGGCAGCTCAAGGGTAAAAAAAAAAAAGAACAGTAACAAAAATCCCCGCTAGACACTCGAAACGCCTCTCCACACGAAGCTGACCTCTCTCTCTCTCATCCACTCTCCTTTACTCTCCTTTGTATGAGCGATTCTCCTCACTCCTCCTCAAAGATTTATCCCCCAGTATCACTAGGGGAAACGGGCCCTTGTCCTAAGACGGCCTAATTAATCACCTCCTAGTTACCTGTACACCTGTTCACTCAAATATACATCCTTTCTTTACCTGTCCACCTGTCATTATCTCCCCTAATCACCTCACAGCTACCTGGAAATAAGTGTACGATGTTTAGAAATACGGCCTTAATTAATCACCTCCTAGTTACCTGTACACCTGTTCACTCAAATATGCATCCTGTAATGACCTGGAAATCTTTCACCTGTACCCTTTCTTTACCTGTGCACCTGTCATTACCTACCCTAATCACCTCACAGCTACCTGGAAGTGATGTGCGCATGACGGTGAAGTACGACGGTCTGCCTCTGCCTGAGATCACCTGGTACCACGACAACGAGAAGATCGGCTCTGACGGGGACCGGGTGCGGGTAAGGAAGGATGGCGAGGGACAGACTCTGCTCATCCGGGACGCCACCTACAGCGACGCCGGCGTGTACAGGGTCGTGGCAAAGAACAGGGAGGGCACCGTGGAGTACAAGGCTGAGCTCTTCGTGTCGGATGATATGTAAGCGTTTGGTGTTGTGGGCTTCGGGAGTGTTGGTAACCTAACCTAACCTAACCTACCCAAACCAAATCAAACCCATACTTGTCTAACCTTACCTTACCAAACCAATATTAACCTAACCTTACCCAACCAAACATATCCTAACCTAACCTAAACAAACCAAAGAAATGTTACACTAACCAAACCAAACCTAACCAACCCTTACCTAACCAAACCAAACCAAACCCTTACTAACCTAATCTTACATAACCTTACCAAACCTAAATCAAACCAAATCCTTACTAACCTAACCTTACCTAACCAAACCAAACCAATACCAACCTAACCTTACCAAACCAAACCAAACCAACCTTACCTAACCTTACCAAACCAAACCTAACCTTACCTAACCAAACCAAACCTAACCTTACCAAACCAAACCAAACCAACCTTACCTAACCTTACCAAACCAAACCTAACCTTACCTAACCAAACCAAACCTAACCTCGCTTAACCAAACCAAACCAATACTAACCTAACCTCCCAAACCAATACTAACAACGTTACCTAACCAGACCAACCTTTTCTGACCTCAACTTATATTTTTTGTTTGTTTGTTTGTTTGGAGTGGCGTCTAGCGGTTTTTTTTTTGTCGTTATTTTATGCCCTTGAGCTACGTCCGTTGTGTAAAAAAAAAAACTGAACCTAACCTAACCTAACCTAACCTCGCCTCCCATTCCCCCAGCGACCCGAGGAGGCGCATGGAGGCCCCGGTGTTCCTCAAGGTGATAGGCGACCAGGAGGTGTTCGAGGGCTCCAAGGCGCTCTTCAAGGCGATCGTGATGGGCAAACCCGAGCCGGAGTTCAGGTGGTACAAGGACAACAGCCCCATTATCTCCACGTGAGTACAGGTGGAGGGACAGGTGGAGGGATTGATTGGTTATTGATTGGTTATTTGATTGACGTGCTTATTGACTGACTGACTGAAGGAAGAAAGGAAGGAAGAAAGGATGGGAGGAAGAAAGGAAGGCAGGAAGGAAGGACAGATGTACGAATGAAAGAAGGAAGGATTGACTGAAGGAAGAAAGGAAAGAAGAAAGGGTGTAAAGAAGGAAGGAAGGAAGGAAGGAAGGAAGGAAAGAAGGATAGATGTACGAATGAAGGAATGAAGGAAGGAAGGATTGAATAATTGACTAAAGGAAGAAAGGAAAGAAGAAAGGATGGGAAGAAGGAAAGAAGAAAGGATGGGAAGAAGGAAGGAAGGCAGGAAGGAAAGAAGGATAGATGTACGAATGAATGAATGAAGGAAGGAAGGAAGGATTGACTGACTGACTGAAGGAAGAAAGGAAAGAAGAAAGGATGGGAAGAAGGAAGGAAGGAAGGAAGGAAAAAAGGAAGAAAAGAAGGACAAGTGCACGAATGAATGAAGGAAGGAAGGATTGGCTGACTAGAGACGCCAAGGCTGTATAGGAATGGGGATAAAAGTGAGAAAGGAGAGAATGAAAGAGGGAGAGAAAATATAGCGAAGAAAGAGGAGAAAAAGGAGGAGGAGGAGAAAGCAAAATAGGAGAAGGAAGAGAAAGCAAAATAGACAGTGGGGGAGGAAGAGAAAGTGAAACAGGAGGAGAAGGAGGAAACGAAAGAGGAGGAGGAAGAAGACGGAGGAATCAAAATAGAAGGAGGAGGAACCAAGGTAGGAGAAGGAGGAGGAGGAGGAGGAGGAGGAAAACGAAGAGACCAAACCCACATTTAACAATCACTCTCCTCAAACCCAACCAAACCCAATCTTCGAACCCAAACCCACACACTCATCCCGCCAAACAAGGTCCAATCCTAGAGCTAATACGATCCGATCCTACGACCCTCCAGGAACCGAGTAGCCGTGGAGAAGGACAACGATGGTCTGATTCGGCTTTCCATTCGCCACGTAACCGCAGAGGATGCCGGCGTGTACCAGCTGAAGGCATGGAACGAGTACGGGGAAGCTGCTTGTTCTGGGAAGCTCATCTGTGAAAGTGAGTACACAGCCACTTAGGTTTCTGGTGATTTGTTCTGGGTAACGTATGAGTGGGTGAGTGGGTGGGTGGGGAAGATGGTGGGTAGATAGGTGGGTAAGTAAACGGATGGGTATATAGTTAGGTTAGGTTAGGTTAGGTTAGGTTAGGTTAGGTTAGGTTAGGTTAGGTTAGGTTAAGCAGATTGATTTTTTTTTCTTTTCCCTGATCTGTTCTGGCTGACATATGAGTGAGTGAGTGGGTGGGTAAGATGATGGGTATGTAGACAGGTGAGTAAATAGGTAGGTGGGTAAATAGGTAAGTAAACGGATGGGTATATAGTTTAAGGTTAGGTTAAGCAGATTGAGTTCTTTTTCCTGATCTGTTCTGGGTAACATATGAGTGTGTGAGTGGGTGGGTAAGACGATGGGTAAGTAGACAGGTGGGTAAATAGGTAGGTGGGTAAATAGGTAAGTAAACGGATGGGTATATAGTTTAAGGTTAGGTTAAGCAGATTGAGTTCTTCTTTCTCCTGATCTGTTCTGGGTAACATATGAGTGAGTGAGTGGGTGGGTAAGACGATGGGTAAGTAGACAGGTGGGTAAATAGGTAGGTTGGTAAATAGGTAATGAGGTAAGCCACTATAGTCTGTTCACTTAAGTCTGCCCCAAGCTGACAACATAAACCTAAGCGCGTTCGTAAGCACAGTGCAGATTAGCGGAAAGTGTTGCGTGAGATAAACACAAACAGAGGTTAAAGAAGACTTGGAAGCCATAGCAGTAGCCAATCAGCACTCAGCTTGCAAACACTCCTATAGGTTTATGTTGTCAGCTGAGGTCGAACTTAACCCGGTAACTGCGGGGATCATGTTTCTTAAAGGCCCCTCTAAGCGAGAGAAAAGAGAAAAAAAATCATCACTCACGCAAACCATTTCATAATACATATCAACGCATTTCTGATCAGTTTATGCATCATCTATTTTGGGGGGTTTATATCATGGCAAAAAACTTGGCCTGTCGCTGGTACACGGTAAAGCCACAAATTTGGTCCGTCGCTGCTGCCTGGTTAAGTGCACAGACTATACCCTCCCATCCTCTCTTTCATCTTCATTCCCACTTTCACCTTCATTCTCGCCCGTACCCTCATCTTCAACCATCCGTAATACTCGCTCTCCGCCAACGCATCCACTAATCCCTTCTGCATTCCTCCCTTCAACGTATCAAGCAATGTTCTCTCCCTCCCCAGCGCTAACGAGCAAGAAGAAGAGGCCAGTGGGGGATGAGTACCAAGGCTTCGATAGGATCCGGCGGTCAGGTGTTCCCATGCCTCTGCCGGATAAGCCCATGATCAGCGCCCTCTCCGACCGACGAGCCACGATCAGCTGGATGCCCCACCTGGCCGCCCCGCCCACCCAGCCCGTCACGTACCTGCTGGAGATGGCTGAGTACCCTGAAGGGGATTGGAACACGGTGCGAACAGGTAAAATTTTGAACAGGTGAAGATGTGAAGGGGATATGGGAAGGGAACGGAAGGGAAAGGAAAGAATAGTAAAGGAAG
>NC_066569.1:5840136-5897636 GCF_024679095.1 Eriocheir sinensis | reverse complement strand
TTCCCTCCTTTCCAATACTTTATTCTACGCTCTTTCCTTCTTTCTAATCCTCTAATACTCCCTCACAACCCTCTTTCCTACACCCACAATATCCTTCACCTACAATATCCTAAGGCATCCTACCACATCCTACAGTTTTCTAATATCCTACAATCCTATTCCATTCCTTCATCCAACGCCCTTTTATTAACCCCTTTTTTATCTCTCTCCTCAACATTCTCTCTCTCAACATTCTTCAGCATCCTCCGGTATCCTAAGAGAAGGAGAAGGAGAAGGAGGAGAAGGAGAAGGAGGAAGGAGGAGGAGGAGGAGGCAGAACAGATGAAAAGGAAGAGATTAAAAGTCGTCCCTAGAAAGCTTTGGACGGAAAATTAAGAAAGAGAAAAGCCGGGGTATTGAAATCTTAATCTAAACATCCGTAGAGTTCATCCAAAAAATTTCATCGGCTTAGGTTCGCAATCTTTTTCGTTCTTTCTTCTCTCCCTTGTTTCCTTCGCCCTTACATGTGCCTTTGGTCTCAGCAGGGAAGAGATGGAAAAATATAATCCCTTGGCATTGTCTATTCCTTTCCTCTTCACTTTTTATTTTTTTCCCTATTTTCCCTTCTCGTTTTCTTTCCTCCCCTTTCCCTTTCCCTCTCTCTGTCCCTCCCTTCTTCCCTCCCTTTCTCTCCCTCCCTTCCTCCCACCCTCCCTATTTCTGTTCCTCCCTTCTTCCCTTCCTTTCTTTCTCTCGCTCCCTCCCTTTCTCCCGCCCTCCCACCCTCCCTATTTCTGTTCCTCCCTTCTTTCCTACCTTTCTGTCCCTCCTTTCCTCCCTTTCTCCCGCCCTCCCTTCTTCCTTCCCTTCCTCCCGTCCTCCCACCCTCCGTATTTCTGTTCCTCCCTTCTTCCCTCCCTTTCTGTCCCTCCCTTCCTCCTTTTCTCCCGCCCTCCCTCCCTCCCTCCCTATCTCTACCCCTCCCTTCTTCTTTCCCTCCCTCCCTCCTGTCAGTCCTTTCGATGGTATAAAATCTATGTCCTTGGCGTTATGTATCGCTTACCTTTCCCCTTCTTTTTTTCCTTCCCTCCCTATCTTTTTCCTTCCTTTCTTCTTCTCTTTCCTTCGATTCCTCCATTATCGTGTCCTTGGCGGTATCCTTGACGTATCAAAACATTTTATACTTCATTTTATACTTCATTTACCTTTTTTGTATTTTTTTGTCAGATTTTCCCTCTTCCAGCGACACTAAATATATCCCTTGAATCTGGCGGCACGCAACAAACTCCTACAGCTTTCTCGAACGTATCAAAACTTCTTACACTTCATTTCAATACTCGCCTTGTTTGTTTAGTCCTTTTTTCCCTTCTTTGATGACCGCTGATCTGTTCCTAGAAGGTGGCGACACACAACAACAAACTCCTACGTCTTTCTGGAGGGCATCAAAACTCCTTATGCTTCATCTCAATATCCCGGAATACCTCGTTTGTTTTGTCAGGATATCCTTCTCCAGTGACCGGCAATGTATTCCTAAAACCTGGCGACTCACAACAAACTCCTACGTCTTTCTGGAGGGCATCAAAACTCCTTATGCTTCATCTCAATATCCCGGGATACCTCGTTTGTTTTGTCAGTATATCCTTCTCCAGTGACCGGCAATGTATTCCTATAGAATCTAGCGACACACAACACCCATAACGCCTTTTCTTTACTCTTGCCAAAGATATCAAAGCCTTTCACACTTCATTTCAATATCCCGGGAGCAGCATTTTTTTCCACTTTCCTGTTTTGTCAGCTTTCCCTCCTTTGATGATAACTTACATATCCCTGGAAGCTGCCGACACACAACACCAATACCTTCATCACCCTGCTGCTACAATGTTTCTTCGTAATATCAAAACTTTTTACCCAGCAATTTTAGTTTGTCGTTTTTTGTGAGTTTTTCCTTCTCTGATGACCGCTTATATATCCCTGGAAGCTGCCTACACACAACGCCTTCTAAATCCTACCGCTACAATGTTTCTTCGTGATATCAAAACTTTTTACCCTTCATTTTTAGTTTGTCGATTTTTGTGAGTTTTTCCTTCTCTGATGACCGCTTATATATCCCTGGAAGCTGCCTACACACAACACCTTATAAATCCTACTGCTACAATGTTTCTTCGTGATATCAAAACTTTTTACCTTTCATTTTCATTTCCACGGAGTATCATCTTGTTGGTTTCTTGCTTTCCTTTAGTTTGCCTTCCTTTGATGACCTCTTAACTATTCCCAGAAGCCGGCAACACACACTTCCCCTCCTGCTTCAATCCTTCTTCGGGGTATCAAAACTATTCATACTTTCATTTCGATTTCCAAGGAGTACCATCTTGTTGGTTTCTTGCTTTTCTTTAGTTTGCCCTCCTTTGATGACCTCTTAACTATTCCAAGAAGCCGGCAACACACACTTCCCCTCCTGCTTCAATCCTTCTTCGGGGTATCAAAACTATTCATACTTTCATTTCGATTTCCAAGGAGTACCATCTTGTTGGTTTCTTGCTTTTCTTTAGTTTGCCCTCCTTTGATGACCTCTTAACTACTCCTAGAAGCCGGCAACACACACTTCCCCTCCTGCTACACAACACAGCAACATTGTCGTACACCATACAACACTTCCCCGCAATATCAACGAAGCGGCAACATGTTCGTTTCTTGTTTTGTTGTTGTTCCCTCTTCTGGTGGCCGCTGGGAACTCACAATACCTTTCCTTCAGCCTTTCAACACCACAAACTCACACACAATACATCATACAACACCCTCTAAGTACTCTCTACATTTGTTTTTCTCTACATTTGTTTTTCGTTAGTTCTACCTCTTCTAGTAACACCTAATTTATCCCTAGGAACAGACGATGTACATTACCTTTCTCGACAGCCTTTCAACACCACAAAACCACACACAAAACATTATACAACACCCTCTAAGTACTCTCTACATTTGTTTTTCGTTAGTTCTACCTCTTCTAGTAACACCTAATTTATCCCCAGCAACTTACGACATACATTACCTTTCACTAAAACCTTACACCACAAAATCACACATACAACAACCTCTAAGTCTCTCTACATATGTTTTTTATTAGCTTTACCTCTTTCCCTAACACGTAATTTCCCCATAGAAGCTCCCAACACACAATATTTATACTACGAATTTTCAACCGCGCACACACCATTCACCTAACACCATATTAATAGCATCTACCTTTAATTGACGTCACTTCTACCTTTCCTAATGACCGCTTATCCATCCTTAGCAGCGGCCGCATAAAATATCCTTCGCCCTGCTTTTCCAACGCCTATTTAGTGTTTGGTGTCATCATCTCACTTCCTATAAATCGCACTCAATAGGGGCATCTGAGTATCCTTTATCCTCTACTCTAAGCAACTATTTTTACCGCCATAGAGGAAGCTGCGTCGTAGCGTCCAATTAGCCTGTTTTCTGATGTTCTTAGGTTCTCTCTCTCTTTCTCTTCTCTCCTTCCTATGGTGTCCTTTCTATGGCTCAATGGACTAGCGGCTCTTAACGACAATGTGTAAAATAATCTATGTAACTCCAATCAATCAATCAATCCTTAACTCTCTCTTTCTAGGTCTAAATGTGTTCTCTCTAACAGCTTCCCACTTTCTCTCTCATCATCCCTCCCATTCTCACTTCTCATCTCCCGTTTTCTTTGTCTCCTTCTCCTCCTCCTCCTCCTCCTCCTCCTCCTCTTCGCCTTATCTCCTTACCCTTAGCGACATATCAAACTATACCTCTCTTGCTTCCTCCTCCTCCTCCTCTGCCTTCCTATCTTCCTCCTCCTCCTCCTCCTCCTTGTTCCTCCTTTTCATTTTCAAGCTTTCTTCGAGTTAATCATTTGTTACCCCCTTTCCCACCCTTCCACCTCTTCCCCAACTCTCCCACTCATCTCCCACCCTTTCCCGCCTTCCCAGCTCATCTCCCATTGTTTCGAAGCCTCTCATCTCTTATCCCATCCTCCTAGCTCATCTCCCACCCTTCCCCGCCTTCCCTGTTCATCTCCCATCGTCTGCAAGCCTCCCATCTCTTCCCCCATCCTCCCAGCTCATCTCCCATCGCTTCTAAGCCTCCAATCTCATCTCCCATCCTTCACCATCCTCCAAGCTTATCTCCCACCCTCCCTGCCCTTTCCCCAGCCTCCCACGTCTAACGCAGTCTTTCCCTCCCCCACAGCCGTCGTTCCTGGAGCCCGATTGGTACATTTTGACCATCAACGGGGCCTCGGTCAAGGATGCTGGACTGTATTCTGTGGCGGCTGTCAATGTGGCTGGCAGTGTGCATTCCTCGGTAAGTGTGTGGAGGATGGGAGGGGGAGGGATTAGTGGAAGGGGTGTAGGTGTGTGTGGAGGGGAAGGAGTGGGGGGTTGTGGAGGTGTTAATGAGTGGATGAAGAGGATAGTGAATGGACAGGTGTTAATGAAGGTGTGTCAAGGTGAGAGAACGGTGTGTGTGTGTGTGCGTGTGTGTGTGTGTGTGTGTGATGAAGGGAAGAGAAATGGTGTTTATTTGTGTGTTTAGATTTCTGTTTGTTGTTATTTGTTTTATTTCCCTTATTATTATTATTATTATTATTATTATTATTATTATTATTATTATTATTATTATTGTTGTTGTTGTTGCTATTATCATCATCATCATTATTATCATTTCTACCGCCAATATTTTCTTTCTTTTCTTCTTTCTTTTTTCTTCTCATTTTCCCCATTATCATCACCATCACTATCATTCTTATCTATTTCCATTACCTTATCATCCTCTTTCTTTCTACCGCTAATAACCCTTTTCTTTTTCCTCCTTCCATCACCATTACCATCACTATTACTGTTTACCATTTATTACCATTAACATCATCCTCCCTTTCGAGACACGCACCCTTAACCCATTAATTAAGGGTGTCGTGCATATTAAGGGGCAGAGCAAAGGACGACCAGGTGAAGAGAGAGACGACCCATTAACAAGCAATTAAGTCGTTCATTCACCTCCTCGTCACAAATCAGTTCCTTCCATTATTAAATCCACGACCTCTTTTCCCATTAGCTCATCCCATTAACCCATTTTCTGGCATGTTTTTGTATCTCTCATTGTCAAAGTAGTTACATATCCGGTGGCTGAGTGATTAGCGTGCTTTTTTTTATCTCCCTCTTCCTCTTTCCTCGTACTAATGTTTTCATCATCTTTCTCCTCTTTCGCTCTTTCTCTCCCTTATCGTTTTTCTTTCCTCAAACTTCTTTCTTTCTGTTTCTCTTTTTCTTTTCATCTGCTGTCACCTATTCCTCTCTACCATTCCCCACCCTAATCACCTTACTCGCTACCAATCCCTACCTTAATCACCTTACTCGCTACCAATCCCTACCCTAATCACCTTACTCGCTACCAATCCCTACCCTAATCACCTTACTCGCTACCAATCCCTACCCTAATCACCTTACTCGCTACCAATCCCTACCCTAATCACCTTACTCGCTACCAATCCCTACCTTAATCACCTTACTCGCTACTAATCCCTACCCTAATCACCTTACTCGCTACCATTCCCCTATCTTAATCACCTTACTCGCTACCAATCCCTACCTTAATGACCTTACTCGCTACCATTCCCCTACCCTAATCACCTTACTCGCTACAATTTCCCACCCTAATCAACCTCACCATTCTCCCCCCCCAGTGCATGGTTCACATTGAGGACGACGACATCGGCTTCTACTGGACCGGGCCGGGCATGGGCAGGAAAGTGGGTATCAACAGCCGCCGTGGGACCCTGGAAGACCACTACGATATCGGGGACGAGCTGGGCCGCGGCACACAGGGCGTCTCCTACCACTGCGTCGAGCACCATACGGGTGGGTGGTGGGGGTGGAGGGGGAAGGTGGGGGGTGGTGGGGAGGTGTGGAAAATGTGTAAGGAGGTGTAGACAGGTATGCAGACAGGTGTGAAATCGTATGGGAAGGTATGCAAAAGGTATGCTATGATAGGGGAGTGTAGAACTTTAGCCGTCCCTCCTATGGTGCTTGAGGGGGTGGTGGTGGTGTGTGTGTGTGTGTGTGTGTGTGTGTGTGTGTGTGTGTGTGTGTACCTATCCCCCCCCCCTCTCACCCACTCCCCCCCCCCCCGCCCCCCACACACACATATCTATCTTAATTTCTTCTACTTAACCTCTGACACACTTTTTTCCTTATTCTCTCCAGAGGTTATAAATCCCACTCTCTCTGTCTCTATCTCACTCTCTTACGCAAACACCCTCTCTCTCTCTCTCTCTCTCTCTCTCTCTCTCTCTCTCTCTCTCTCTCTCTCTCTCTCTCTCTCTCTCAGTCTTAACTTCGTGGCAAGGTTAA
This sequence comes from Eriocheir sinensis, assembly GCF_024679095.1. Classification (NCBI taxonomy): domain Eukaryota; kingdom Metazoa; phylum Arthropoda; class Malacostraca; order Decapoda; family Varunidae; genus Eriocheir; species Eriocheir sinensis. Next base: position 5,891,268 of record NC_066569.1, on the reverse strand, counting down.
CTTTTTTTTCTTGTATAACGTTTTACCCTCTCTCTCTCTCTCTCTCTCTCTCTCTCTCTCTCTCTCTCTCTCTCTCTCTCTCTCTCTCTCTCTCTCTCTCTCTCTCTCTCACCATTCTCCCACACTCTACCCCACCACACCGTCCTCTCTCTCAACCTTCTCTCATCCTCCCTCCCTCTCTCCCTCTCTCCTCCAGGGCGTAACTTCGTGGCCAAGAGCATGTGGGGCAAGGACAACTTCAAGCAATGGATGAGGAACGAGTTTGATATGATGAATCACATTAACACGTGCAAGAATATCGTCAGGCTTTACGACGCCTATGAGTCCGTCAACAACATGGTTCTGGTGACCGAGCTGTATCCTTTGGTGATGGGTGATGGGTGACGGGTGATGGGTGATGGGTGATGGGATGGGTGGGTTGGTGAGAGAGAGGGATGGGGAAGAGAGGGACTAAGGGAGGTATGTAAAGTAGGAAGGAAGGTTGGGTGAGGGAAGGGAAGGGAAGGGAAGGGAAGGGAAAGGAAGGGAAGGGAAGGGAAAGGAAGGGAAGGGAAAGGAAGGGAAGGGAAGGGAAGGGAAGGGAAGGGAAGGGAAGGGAAGGGAAGGGAAGGGAAAGGAAAGGAAGGGAAGGGAAGGGAGGAGACGAGAAGTGAGGGAAGGGTGAGAATGGTGAAAGAAAGGGAAGGGAAGAAAGAGACTAAGGGAGGAATTTAAGGTAGGAAAGAAGGTTGGGTGAAGAAAGGGAAGGAAAGGAAGGAGATGGGAAGTGAGGGAAGGTGAGAATGATGAGCGATTGAAGGGAAGGGAAGGGAGGGTGACTGGTGCAAAAGGGTAGGAAGGGAAGGGAATGGAAGGGAAAGGAAGGGAAAGGAAGGGAAGGGAAAGGAAGGGAAGGGAAGGGAAGGGAAGGGAAGGGAAGGGAAGAGAAGGGAAGGGAAAGGAAGGGAAAGGAAGGGAAGGGAAGGGAAGGGAAGGGAAGGGAAGGAAGGAGACGGGAAGTATGATGTAAGAATGATGAGCGATTGAAGGGAAGTGAAGGGAAGGTGACTGGTGCAAAAGGCTAGGAAGGGAAGGGAAGGGAAGGGAAGGAGTCTGGTGATGAATGGAAAGAAGGAAAGGGAAGGGAAGGAAGGGAGAACAGGAGGAAAGCGAGGTGAAAAAAAAGGATGGATTTCTGTGTATCTTTCTGCTCATGTCCACACACACACACACACACACACACACACACACACACAAACTACCCCCCCCCCCACACACACACACAAACCCCCCCCATCACCCCATAAACACAACCCTTCTCACCCCCTACACACAAACACGAACTTCCCTCCTCTCCCTTCACCCCACGGACACACCTTCCCGCCCCTCGTTTTCCTTAACCCGCGACGCTCAGGTGTGGCGGCGGGGACCTTCTGGGCACCCTTACGCAGCGAACCTACATCACGGAGTACGAGGTGTGTTGGTATGTGAGGCAGCTGCTCCTGGCGGCCGACCACATGCATGACCGCTGTATGGCGCACCTGGGCATCAACGTGAGTACGGAGATGAGTTGATTAGAAAGGATACAGGTGTTGATGATTTGAAAACGAGGTAATTAATGGGGGTGATGAAGGTAATGAGGTGGATATGTGTAAGTTTGAGGTGGTTCAAATGATAATGAATGGAGAGTTAATTAAAGGTGATACAGGTGGTTAATTAGAGAGGGAAAGGTACTAATTAGGTGGACAGGTGTGATAATGACTTCCGTATGGCTCACCTGGGTTTTGATGTGAGTATGGCAGGTAATAGCGAGGGGGAGATGTGGTAATTAGAAGGTATACAGATAATTAAGAGGTAGTTAGGTGTTGATTTGGGAGATACAGGTGACAATGATGGGAAAACAAGGTAATTTGAGGGGAAAATGGGTTAATGAAAGGTGATGCAGGAAGGAAAATTAAATAACTAGAAAAGAGATAGGGAGAGACAGAGAGAAATAGATAGATAGACAGCCACACAGACAAACAGACACACAGACACATTCTCCGTAGTCAAGAGGATAAATGTTCTGAAATAGGGGAAATAGGTTAATGAAAAGTGAGGAAATGGTTAACTTTGAGGGGATACAGGTGTTTATAGAGAGTAGTGGGCTTTTTTTTTTTCCCTGCACTCTTTTTGTGGCCCGTGAGCCGTCTCCTTTGCTGTAAAAAAATAAAAAAATAAAAAGATGTAGAAGATAGTGAAGGGAAAGTCAATGGGAAGAGACACTAATGAGGGTAATATAGAGGTTAGTCAGGTGCAAAAAAGGTGTGAGCAGGTGTCAACAGGTATGCAGACAGGTGTGAAAATGTATAGAAAGGTGCAAAGGGTATGAAATAAAAGGTATAAGAGTGTGGGGATGTCTAGGAACAGGTGTTAAGACTATATTTGTGTCCAGGTGTAGCAAAGGTGTGAGCAGGTGAAAACAGGTATGCAGACAGGTGTGAAAGTGAAAAGAAAGGTATAAGAAGGTTGGTAATGACAGGTGTGGAAGTTTAAACAGGTGTGGGTGAAGATGTTAGACTATATATGTGTCCAGGTGTAACAAAGGTGTGAACAGGTGTGAACAGGTGTGCAGACAGGTGTAGGTGAAAAGGAAGGTATAAGAAAGTTGGTAATCACAGGTGTGGAAGTTTAAACAGGTGTGGGTAAAGGTGTTAGACTATATATGTGTCCAGGTGTAACAAAGGTGTGACCAGGTGTAAATAGGTATGCAGACAGGTGTAGGTGAAAAGGAAGGTATAAGAAAGTTGGTAATCACAGGTGTGGAAGTTTAAACAGGTGTGGGTGAAGATGTTAGACTATATTTGTGTCCAGGTGTAACAAAGGTGTGACCAGGTGTAAATAGGTATGCAGACAGGTGTGAAAGTGAAAAGAAAGGTATAAGAAGATTGGTAATGACAGGTGTGGAAGTTTAAACAGGTGTGGGTGAAGATGTTAGACTATATTAATTTTGTGTCCAGGTGTAACAAAGGTGTGAACAGGTATGCAGACAGGTGTGAAGATGAACAGAAAGGTGTAAAAGGTATGTAATGAATGGTGGAAAGGTTTAGTCACGTGTAGGTAAAGATGTGTAGCCTCGGTTCGCATCCAGGTGTAAACATTTCTAATTAGGCAACGGTCAAGAGACTGGACAGGTAAGCAGGAAGTCATTAAATCTCTTCATCAGGATTTATTTTGCATTCCTTTCGTTGAGTGATAATGCTAATCTCTCCCTCTCTCCCTCTCTCTCTCTCTCTCTCTCTCTCTCTCTCTCTCTCTCTCTCTCTCAGGTGGGTGACATACTGCTGGTTCGACCCAACGGCATGGAAATCAAGCTGGGTGACCTCTCTCTCGCTCGTAACATCAGGATTCAAAATGTATATCCTCTTGACTACGGTGGGTCTCTCTGTCTGTCTGTCTGTCTGTCTGTCTGTGTCTGTTTTTCCACCTACCAATCTATCTATCTATCTATCTATCTACCTACCTGTCTACAGCTCGTTATCTCTGCCCATATGTCTTAACTTTCTTTCTTTCTATCTATTTTCCTATCAATCTATCTTTTTTTTTTGCATCTTCTGTATCTATCTATCCATCTATCTGTCTATCTCCATCTCTTACTCTCCTTGTTTATCTATCTATTTAACTTCTAACTTCATCTATGTCTATTTACCTACATATCAATCTACCATTTTTGCAGTTTCTTTCTCTCTTTCTATCTCTCTATCAATCTCTATATCTCTGTCTTTCTCACTATCTATCTAACTAACTCTCTTCCTCTATCTATCTATACATTTCTTCCCCTATCCATCTATCTCTCTATCTATTATCTATTAAACTCTCTCCCTCCTATTTATCTATTCAACTCTATCTATTCAAATCTTTCAGCCACCTCTTTTGATTCTTTTTTTTTAGGAGCAGCGAGTAGCGGGCTTTTTTATTATTGTTTCCTTTTCTTGTGCCCTTGAGCTGTCTCCTTTGTTGTAAAAAAAGGAAAAAAATCACTATCTCTATACCTATCTCCTTTCACGGCTCGAATCTGAAAAGCCTTCTACATAAGTCCATATAACCGCCGTCAGAGGGCCTGCACATCGCCTCGGCAGCCTCCTCAGTGTTTAACGAGAGTCCCCACAAACACACGCGCGGCGCCACCCTCGGCCACCCCCTCGAAGTGACAACAAAAGGCCTCGGTTATTTAAGTCAGTGCTACCCTTCCCCGGGCTTGGCTCTAATACCCGGTAAATTGGAGCCTTGTGTTGGTGGAGGGGAAGGATACCGGGAAGTGTGTCAGAGTCAATACCCTAAGTCAAGGAGTACACGGTCGTCCCACGCGGAGAATGATGAAGTTAAGAGGTTTTTTATTATTATTATCAAAAGAGACGAACCAGGTAACTTTTTTTTTTTGCAGTTTTCGTTTTTATTTTGTTTGTTTTATTCCGCATTATCTGTATACATATTATTATTATTATTATTATTATTATTATTATTATTATTATTATTATTATTATTATTATTATTATTATTATTAACAGTAATTAACAGGTATATGTTGAGACTAGAGAGAGGGATTGAGAGGAGAGTATCAAGACACCTTACCACCCGAAATTGACCTCTCCTGACCTCTCTTCTGACCTCTCACTCCATTTTCTTTTGTCCGGAGCAGCGTCTAGAGTGTTTTTGTTGTTGTTGTTGTTGTTTTGTTATGATGTTTTGCCTTTATGCTTCCCCTATGCTGAAAAAAAATAATAAAAAGAAAATATTAGCTACACTGACCTAGCCTGAGAGTTGTATGTATGACCGAGAGCGGCGCTGCTGTTGTACAAGGAATAAGGTCAATGGATCTAATTACGACACAATACGAATACAATACATATTTGATACATGTAAGATGCCTGTGTCTCATTATATAAGTTTAATTAGCTTTATACGACATTCTCACTGATTACCCTTCCTCTTAATCTCACTAATTGATATGATTAAGCTTTGTCCTCCTCCTCGTCCTCCTCCTCCTCCTCATCATCATCCTTCTTCTTCTCCCCCTCCTTCTCTTTCTCCTTCTCCTGCTCCTTACCCTTATCTTTATCCTCGGTTTCCTCCTCATCTACCTCCTTCTCTTACTCATCCTCATCCTCTCCCTCCTCGTCCTTCTCCTCCTCCTCATCATCATCATAATTTTTCTCCTCCTCTCCTTCCTCCTCTTTCTCCTCCTCCTCCTTCTTATCCTTATCCTTATCCTCGGTTTCCTCCTCGTCCACCTCCTTCTCTTACTCATCCTCATCCTCTCCCTCCTCGTCCTCCTCCTCCTCCTCCAAATCATAAACTGTTCTCGGTAAGTCCCATGATCACCTTCCCGCCCAAGCAGACTCATTGCAATAATCATTCGAGTAACACAACAACCTCGCCTTTATCCCTCAAGCCCGCAGACCCGCTAATGAGTCCCGCCCACAGGTATGCCAGAGTTTGTCGCACCTGAAGTCGCGAACGGGGAGGGGGTGACTTACGCGACGGACATGTGGGCCATCGGTGTGGTTACCTACATTCTGCTGTCTGGCATCTCTCCATTCAGGTAAGTAATTGGACAGGTGTGTGTGTAAGAAGACAGGTGTGTGTCAGAGTGAATAGGTATGTTTCTAAGGGGATAAAGAGGAGGAGAAGGGAGGAGAGAGGTGTGGAAGAGAGAGGCGAGGGAATGTAGGAGGGGAGGGAGAGGAGGAGGAGAGGGAAAGGAGGAGGGGAGGAAAAGGAGGGGAAAGGAAGGGGTGTGGGGAGAGAGAGAGAGAGAGAGAGAGAGAGAGAGAGAGAGAGAGAGAGAGAGAGAGAGAGAGAGAGAGAGAGAGAGAGAGAGAGAGAGAGAGAGAGAGAGAGGTGTGTGTGTGTGTGTGTGTGTGTGTGTGTGTGTGTGTGTGTGTGTGTGTGTGTGTGTGTCATAACGATAAAAAAACGAAAAAAAATAAAATAAAATAAAACGAAACTAAAAAACATGGATCAATTTCTAACGCACATTACCATCTCTCTCTCTCTCTCTCTCTCTCTCTCTCTCTCTCTCTCGCCCACCAGAGGAGAGAACGACCGCGAGACGCTGACGAAGGTGAAGAAGGGTGAGGTCAACTTCGACAGGGACGCTTTCGCCCATATTTCAGGAGAGGCGAAGGACTTTATTCTCAAGCTCCTGGACTATAAGGTGAGTAGAAATAGTAGTAGTAGTAGTAGTAGTAGTAGTAGTAGTAGCAGCAGCAGTGGGGGAGCTGATGGTAGTAGTGAAATCTGATTAGCAATTTCCGTAGACTTTCACAAAATTCTTATACCGTTAAAGTTAGTAGGAACAGGAGGAGGAAGAGAAAGAAGAAGAGGAGGAGGAGGGAAGTAGTAATGGTAGAAGTTGTTGCCCTCGAACTGACTCCTCTGCTGTAAAAAAAAAAAATCACTCCTCTATCTTCTCCTCCTCCTCGTCCACCGCCTCACACACTTTCCCTCGCAGGTGGACACACGTATGGAGGCCAAGACTGCGCTGCGTCACCCCTGGATGTCGCTTGCCTCGTCCATGCCCCGCGACCCTTACCGTATCACCACCGACAGGCTCAGGTCCTACTACTCCCGATTCAGGTGTGTACAGATGTGGAAGGGGACAGGTATGGGAGGGATAGGTAAGGTAGGGTACGGAGGGAATGGGTAAGAGAGAGAGAGAGAGAGAGAGAGAGAGAGAGAGAGAGAGAGAGAGAGAGAGAGAGAGAGAGAGAGAGAGAGAGAGAGAGAGAGAGAGAGAGAGAGAGAGAGAGAGAGAGAGAGAGAGAGAGAGAGAGAGAGAGAGAGAGAGAGAGAGTTAAAGAATAAATGCAAAGGGAGGAAATGAGTAAGAAAATGAATGGGTAAGAGAAAAAGGGAGAATGAAGAAAGGTAGAGAGAGGGAATGAGGAAGAGGAGTGGGTCTCAGGGTGAATGAAGGTGAGTAAAGGGAGGAGATGGGTAAAAGGGGGTAGGAAAGGTAAGTATGCCCCCCTACGCCCCCTCCCATGTTCCCATTCACCCCAAATAAGACGCGACCAACCAGCAAAACATGTGGTATTGAAACGTCAACAACACACGCACGAACACACACAAGCTGCCGAGACATGGGTGAACTGATGATAACATTGACTACCGGCACGCTATTGGCAACACTGTGAGAGTTTAGGGTTTGGCAGCAGGGACACACACACACACACACACACACACACACACACACACACACACACACACACACACACACAGAGCTGGCCCGTCAAATGTCTCGTGTTAAAACTAAATGCTTCGCCACCATTGACAACATTACCTAACTGTTCCCGCCTTGCTGAGACATATTGCTCGAGTCCCTTCCAACACATACTTGAAGACCTCCCCCCCCCCGTAACCGCACCACAGGCTATATATACACGCAGATAGATAGATAGATAGGTAGATGCAGACACTTACATAAACGTTGGTGGGTGAGTGAACGGACAATCAGACATAATTACACACACACACACACACACACACACACACACACACACACACATACACACACACACACACACTCCCGGAGCAGAATAACACCCACCACCTCCAAGACTCACCCACCCCATCACCCACACTCATAGACACATCACCCATCACCCACTTATCCCCTCCCCAAAAAAACAAATACCCCATTCCACCCATTCCTCCTCTTGCAACCCCCACACACAACCCCCTTCCCCCAACTGTCACCCAACCGAAAAATAAAAATAACCCACATCACCCGTCCTATTCAGACATACGAACACCCCCCTATTCCTACACCCATCACCCACTTACACCCACCACTCAAAATACAACACCCCACATTACCCAATCCATTCCAGTATCCCCACTCATCCACCATCACCCATAACCCACTTACCCCAAAAATTAAACTACCCCAAAGGACACCTATCACCCACTTAGGACACTCCCATCACCACCATCACCCAAAAAAAAAAGCACCCATTCCATTCTAACAATCTGACTCCTCCTCCTCCTCCTACAGGGAATGGTACGCCAACGCCTCCTGCAAGCGATGGTTCAGGCGACGCACTCTCTCCTCCTGCTTCAGTCACCCCAGCAAGATGGTGTACCCGCCCGGCGAGCTCTACACACCGCCAGAGTCCCCGGAGAGAGAGATCATCCCCGCCAAGCCAGCAGAAGATTACCACATCCCCGAACGAGACCTCAGCTACACTCTCGACGTCTTCAAGAACGAGAGCAAGTGAGTGATGAGGGAAGGGAAGGAGAGGAGGAGGAGAAAGTGAGTGATGAGGCCTTTTTTACATCAAGGAGAGTGAGTTAGTGACCGGGAATGAGTGGGTGATGGATAAGGGGGTGAAGGAGTAAGTGATGGGTTATGGATGTCTTCAGGAATGAGAGTGAGTGATGGGATGGGTGTGGGTGTGATGGGGGATGTATGGGTGAGAGGGTAGATTAAGTTTGGGTGTGGTTGGGTGAGGGAGGGAATGGGGGAGAGAGGGAAAGAGGGAGAGATAGTAGGTGCTTAGTGAACAAAAGACAGGAAGAGGGGAAAATGATGGCGATGATGATGATGAGGAGGAGGAGGAGGAGGAGGAAGGAGGAGGAGGAGGAGGAGGAGGAGGAAGAGGAGGATTAACAGCAGGACATGGATGAAGAGGAAGAGGAGAGAACATACACATTCTGAAGGAGAAAATAGCAGGATTAGTAATAAATGGAGGAAGAGAGGGACAAAAAAATAAGAGAGGAAGGAAGGGAGAGAAGGAGAGAGGGATAAAGAGAAAGAGAGAGAGATTAAAGCCTTATGTAAGAGAGAGAGAGAGAGAGAGAGAGAGAGAGAGAGAGAGAGAGAGACGAGAGAAAGAATAGAGAAAGAATAGAGAAAGACGAGAGACCACCATCACCATCACCATCACCATCACCGCTATGACACTTAACATTCACTGCTTCTCTCTCACAAAACGACCATTATATCTACAGAGCGCCATTGCCTTTGAACTCCTCTTTCACAAGCAAACACCAGCACACGCAAGGGGCCTTCACGTGACATCCCCTGAGAACGCGTTATACAACTGACCTATATTCAGATAAAGATATGTCATCCTCAATGGACCGGACAGCGACACGTGTGGCCACTCAACTCCAAGCTGAATTTTCCATAGAGTTCAAGTTATAGACTAGAGTGCGTCTGAGGCTGTTTCAGGGATACACGACCATGATGCCGCCGTCACCCCAAGCCGATGATTGCACACACTTCACTCCTACCAGATTTCAGTTTTCTCCATGTCAAATAATAATCAGGAAATCGGTAGAAGTAAACTGTGTGCAGTCGTTGGCTAGGGGCGGTGGCTGCACCAAGGCCTTGTATCCTGGAGGCAGCCTTAGACGCACTCTAGTACATAACTATAGCCAATACGGTCCATTCAGACTTCCTATCGTAAATGAATTAACGAAGGAACTGGTAAACTTGTTCCATTCATTAGACTGTTCGTAAATCAGTTATTACTTAATGTGCTTATGAATATAATCCTACCATACAAATACTTTTCAGCCCCTCGATACAATAACTAATTTTTTTTCTACGTTCTGCCTATGGTGATAGTAGAAAATTAATAAAGAAGTTTGTCTTGACAGAGAAAATTAAGAGAGAGAGAGAGAGAGAGAGAGAGAGAGAGAGAGAGAGAGAGAGAGAGAGAGAGAGAGAGCACTGGGAAAAAGAAAAAAAAAGAAAAAGTTGGATTATAAAATTACTCCTGGGCTTACTCTACCTTTCACAATCTACTCCAATCTCACCACCTCATCTATCAACACCAATACCTTTTAGTACCCTCACATCCTCATACTATTCCAACTCCTACACACCCAATATCACGAGTCCCTTCCCCGTCCTCCCCACAGCTACCAGATGGGTCCCGACACCTATCTTCTGCAGCTGAAGGACGTCGAGTTCCCGTGCCGGCTTAGATCCTACATGAAGGTTGCTGAAGACCGCTCGCCATCCTTCGCTATGAGTCTTCGCGAGAACGACTTCGACTATTCGGTGAGTCAGAGAGTGAGTGCGTGAGGAAGAGTTGGAGAGTTTGGGTGTGGTGGAAATATATGTGGGGTTAGAACGGTTGTATGTGGTTTGAATATGAGGAAATTTGAGTGCGTGTGTGTGTGTGTAAATTAGAAGGTTTTAAAAGGTGAAGTAGAGTGTATTATTAAGGTTAAATATGGCATTACAAGATGGAGAAATGAGTTTGTGTGTGAGTTATTTGGAAAGGGCAAAATAAGAAAGAAGGGAAAAAGTGTGAGTTAGGAGAGTATGTATGGCTAGAATAGGAGAAATAAATGAGTTTGTGAGTTCTTAAGGTTGAGAAATGAGTTTGTGAGTGAGTTGGGAAGGGTGCCAAACGAAGGCCAAAATATGAGTGAATATGAGTTTGTGAGTTCGTAAGAAAGAGAAATGAGTTTGTGAGTTCGTAAGAAAGAGAAATGAGTTTGTGAGTGAGTTGGAAATGGTACGAGAAGCTTATGAAGGCCAAAATATGAGTCAATATGAGTGTGTGAGTTCGTAAGACAGAGAAATGAGTTTGTGAGTGAGTTGGAGAGGGTGAGAGAAGGTTATCAGTCCAAAATATGAGTGGATATGAGTTTGTGAGTTCGTAAGACAGAGAAATAAGTTTGTGAGTGAGTTGGAAGGCCAAAATATGAGTCAATATGAGTTTGTGAGTTCGTAAGACAGAGAAATAAGTTTGTGAGTGAGTTGGAAGGCCAAAATATGAGTCAATATGAGTTTGTGAGTTCGTAAGACAGAGAAATGAGTTTGTGAGTGAATTGGGAAGGGTGCCAAAGATTATGAAGGCCAAAATATGAGTGGATATGAGTTTGTGAATTCGTAAAAAAGAGAAATGAGTTTGTGAGTGAGTTGGAAGGCCAAAATATGAGTCAATATAAGTTTGTGAGTTCGTAAGACAGAGAAATGAGTTTGTGAGTGAGATGGAAAGGGTACGAGAAGCTTATGAAGGCCAAAATATGAGTGATTATGAGTTTGTGAGTTCGTAAGACAGAGAAATGAGTTTGTGAGTGAGTTGGAAAGGGTACGAGAAGCTTATGAAGGCCAAAATATGAGTGATTATGAGTTTGTGAGTTCGTAAGAAAGAGAAATGAGTTTGTGAGTGAGTTGGAAGGCCAAAATATGAGTCAATATGAGTTTGTGAGTTCGTAAGACAGAGAAATGAGTTTGTGAGTGAATTGGGAAGGGTGCCAAAGCTTATGAAGGCCAAAATATGAGTGGATATGAGTGTGTGAGTTCGTAAGAAAGAGAAATGAGTTTGTGAGTGAGTTGGAAGGCCAAAATATGAGTCAATATGAGTTTGTGAGTTCGTAAGACAGAGAAATGAGTTTGTGAGTGAATTGGGAAGGGTGCCAAAGCTTATGAAGGCCAAAATTATGTGTGAGAATGGTTAATTGTGGGTCGAGAAAGGGGAAAAAATCGAGGTATTGATATGGAAAGATTTTTTGATAGGAGTAGGTAAGAATTGGAAACGAGGGGAAAAAACAAGGGGAAAATATGTCCTAAGCCTTGTATTCCGTTTTCTATGATTCGGTATTTTTTATGGAAGACTGAAAAGATATAATTGGCGATGCTTTCTTCACTTTTCGAAACACGGATTTAGTGAAGAAAAAGATCGTTAGTGTTATAAAGAAAAATTAATAATCATGTTTTCTTTTATTTGCTATTATTTTTATGGGAGACTTAAGCGATATGCCTGGCGAAGAGGTTTTTTTTTCTTTTACTTTTCGGAACATTGAACAACTAAAAAAAAAAGGAAAAATCGGGTTACGCCACTATGAAATTTTTTTTAATCCCGTTTTCTTTTCTTTGCTGTTATTTTTATGGGAGACTTGAGCGATATTACTGGGCAAGAGCTTTTTTTTTTTCCTTCGAAACATTGAATAAAAAAAGAGAAAATTGTGTTACTGTTATAGAAAAAAATAATCCCGTTTTCTTTTCTTTGCTATTATTTCTATGGGAGACGAAAATGAAAATGGATAAGCCTTTATTTTATTTATTTTTTTTTTTTTTTTGCTTTTTCTGCTTTCCGAGCCACACAAGAGAAAGGAAAAATCGTGCCATTCTTTATATTCCTCGATCGTCTGCGTCGTTTTTTTATCATTTCGTCGTTCACGGCAAAACACCAACGCGAGAGAAACATTGTAAGTAACCTAAGCCCGTTTTCTGTGTCTGCTGGAATGCGTTTTCTATGCTTTTTAACCTTGACTCTGATGAAAAAAATAATAACGCATCTTGCAGTAATTATATATTTTTTTCTCTATCTATTTTTCTATTGTATATATTTTTTCCTTTTTATTTATTTTGCACAAGGAATGTTAAGAAAATAATTAATTCAGTAATGCTTGTATAATTCTCTCTCTCTCTCTCTCTCTCTCTCTCTCTCTCTCTCTCTCTCTCTCTCTCTCTCTCTCTCTCTCTCTCTCTCTCTCTCTCTCTCTCTCTCTCTCTCTCTCTCTCTCTCTCTCTCTCTCTCTCTCTCTCTCTCTCTCTCTGCAGTAAATTATTAGTTTTTTTTTTCCTCCTTATTCTCCGCTGATGAATTGCATTAGTTCTCGCTCTTCTATCTAGATTTTGTTCTGAATTATTATTTTTTCAATTTTGTCTTTTTGTTTTTGTTTTCCGACGCTAATTATTCGTCTTCCTCATTCCTTGTTTATCAATTCTCGCTTTTTCTCGCTTTTTTTATCGATTATTGTTTTTATTTCTCCTTTCTTCTTTATCTATTATTTTCTTTTTCCTTTTTCTTGTTTATCAATTTTCGCTTTTTTGTTCTTTTTTTCTTTTACCAATTATCGTTTTCTTTTTTCTCTTTTCCCCAGTTATGATTTTTCTCGTTTTTCTTTTTTTTATTTATTTCAATTCTGACGCTGGTTTCCCGTTTTCTTTACTTAATGAACTCACGTTTTCCTTTATATTTTACTTATTTTCATCTTTAATCACTTTATTTTGTAACCTTGTCCCGTTACTTTTCTTTATAATTTTTTTTCTATTACTTCAATTTCTCGTTTTCTGTGAATGTTCTCGATTATTTATTTTACTCCCGTTTTCTATTCTTTCATTGGATAGCTCATTAATATTCCTTTTATTCTATTATTGTCATTATCATTATTATTATTATTACTTTCTTCTAAATCTGTGTATTATATTTATTTCGTTGCCTTCTTTAAATTATTTGCAATGCCTACTCTATTTTATTTTATTTTTACTTTTAATGCCAACACTCTACATATCTTTTTCATTAACTTTTTCCCATTTTTCTCTGTTTTAATGTAATGTGAAATATTATTTTTTTAATGTTGCATACTTATCTATCTCTAATTATTCGGAGTGATTTTTATCAATATATATGTTTCCCTTCTGCTTTTATGATTTTCTGTTTGGTAGTTTGATTGAGATATATTTCAAACTTTCTCGCTTTTTTTATAATTTGTGCAATCCATTTCTCTTGAAGCGTGCGTGCGTGCGTGTGTCTGTGTATTATTTTGAGTGATTTCTATGTATATATTTTTCCCTTTTTTCATTTGTTATTCTGTAATATATTTCCACTATTTTTTGTCTTCTTTTTTTGTGTGTGCCACTCATTTCTCTTGGAGCGTGCGTGCGTGTGTATGTATGTATGTTTTTTTTTTCAGTAATTTCCATCCATATATTTTTTACTATTTTTCTCAGGTATTTCCTTCAGTAATTTGCATCTATATATTTTTTCTTATTTTTCACTGGTATTTCCATCAGTAATTTGCATCTATATATTTTTTCTTATTTTTCACTGGTATTTCCATCAGTAATTTGCATCTATATATTTTTTCTTATTTTTCACTGGTATTTTCATTAGTAATTTGCATCTATATATTTTTTCTTATTTTTCACTGGTATTTTCATCAGTAATTTGCATCCATATATTTTTTTCCTATTTTTCTCTGGTATTTCCATCAGTAATTTGCATCTATACATTTTTTTTACTATTTTTCTCTGGTATTTTCACTTTTCTTTATTTTTTTTCTTTTGCAACTCATATTTCTTGAAGCGTGCGTGTGTGCGTGCGTGTGTCTGCCATTGCTCTCACCTTACATAACATCTGCACAACGTTGCCTCACACCTGGAGACACACTAATCACCTCTACCTGAGAAGACTACACTGTGCATGTCCTAGCCCCCTTAATTAACACCTGGATGGCTCGCACCTGTAGAAAACACCTGTAATTATGCCTTTTCCCTGGATGACCCACTTTGTTTACCTGTCCGTCTGTCTTTCTGTCTTTGTCTGTCTGTCTGTTACCCTTTCTTTCTCTTTATCATTATTTTCATCAATGTTTCCTTTTTTTGAACCCCTCTTCAATTTTCCTTTTGTTATCCTGTCTGTCTTTCTGTTTGTCTGTCTGTCTCTGTCTCTCTCTCCCTCTCTCTCATTTTCTCATTTTTCATTCATCTTCTCCTTTCTTCTTGTTCTTTTTCATCCCTTTTTTTTCTTTCCTTCTTCACTTTTGCTTTCCTTTCTTCTTTTTTTTTCTCATCATCTTTTTTTGCCCTACTTTCCTCTTTTTCTTCTCCCTCAATCTTTTCTTCTCTTCTCCTTTCCTCTTTTCCTTTTGCATCTTCTTTTTTTCGTTCCATCTTTGCTTTTGTCCTCCTCTCTCCTTTTTCTCCTTCATCTTCTCCTCCCTCCATCTTCTTTTTCTCTTATGTGACGTTTTTCTCCATCTATACTTTTCTTCCTTCATCTCCTAATTCCTCTTTCTTTGTACATGTTTTTTTTCTTCTCCTTCATTATTCCTACTGTTTATCCTTCCCTATCTACCCCTTCTTCTTCCTTCCTTCCTTCCTTCCTTCTTTAGCTTCTCTTCCTCTAGATATCTATTTATTCTTTTTCCTCATTATATCATTTTCCTTTTCTCCTTTTTTATCCATCCATTCTCCTTTCTTTTTTCTATTATCATCCCTTATGTCTACTCCTTCCTTCTCCTCCTCAGTACCTATCTACCTACCTACCTATCTACCTTCTCCTACTCCTCCTACACCTACTCCTACTATTACTACGACCCTTTCTACCTACCAATCTCCTCCTCCTCCTCCTCCTCCTCCTCCTCCTCCTCCTGAAAGACAAGACTATACAAGACAAAATACTTCTCCCTTTAAACAATGGACGCCTCTGCAATTTAAGGGGGTAAGGGGGAGCTTTTACCCCCCCTTAAATGCTCCCTTCTCTGCCCTTTAAGTCCCCATCCCCAACAACTAAGAGAAAAAGAAAAAAAAATACGTACACATTTCCCGTTCAAGCTGTGTACGTGAAACCTGCTGACACACACACACACACACACACACACATACACATAATAACCACAATCAATTTTATCTCCCATTCTCCCCTTTCTCTTCCTCTTCTCCTCCCTTCACTTCCCTTCACTTTCCCTTCTTTTCACTTAATCCCTACCCCTTCCCCTCCTCACCTTCCCCTCCCCTTCCCCTTCCACCTTGCCTCACCTGTTCGTAATGGGGCGTGTTAATTAAAGACAGGTAACTCCATTCTCTCAGGTAAATAATTAACTGAAAGAACGTATTGAAAGAGGTTTACAAAAGGTAGATTTTTTGTGTATTGGTTCCCCCCTCTCTCTCTCTCTCTCTCTCTCTCTCTCTCTCTCTCTCTCTCTCTCTCTCTCTCTCTCTCTCTCTCTCTCGTCTTGTTTCCTCGTATGCCCCCCTTTTCCTTCCTTCTTTCTTTCTTTCTTTCTTTCTATCTTTGGTTAATTTTTCGAGGCTAGGAACAATCATATCTCATTCCTCCTCCTCCTCCTCCTCCTCTTTCTCCTCCTCCTTCTTCTCTTCTTCCCTCTTCTCTCCTTCTCTCTCTCTCCCCTCTTTCTTCCCACACCCCAAAATAACCTTCTATTCTGTCTAATCTCGTCATTTTTTTCTTCTTCCTATTTCACTATCTCATTTTTTTCTCCTTTTTATCCTTCCTCCTCCTCTGCCAACTCGGTATCTTTTTCCAATGCCTTTTTGTATCTTTTTTTTCCTCCTCTCGTCTTCCTCCTCATCTTTCTCTTTTTCCTCCCATTCTTTTTCTTCTTGTTTCTCTGCCTTCTCATCCTCCTCCTTTTTCTCTTCCTCCTCCTCCTCCTCCTCCTCCTCTTTATGTGTCCCTAGAGAAGTGAAATCTATGTATTCCTCTGCCTCCCCTTCCCTCCCCTTAACCCTTTCCCCTTTAACTCCTCTTTCCCTTCCATCCTCTCCATCTTGTTCCTCTTCATCCCCTTCCTCTTTACTCTTGATTATGTGTCTTCCTCTACCTCCCCTTCTTCTTCCTCTTTTCCCCTTACCTTACCTCCCCTCCCCTACACCCCCCTTTCTCCCCACCCTTCCCCATTTTAAGGTAGATATGTATGCCTTAGAGTCCCTATTATAGTAGCTTCCTACCCAACCATTCCTTACCCATTACTTACCCTTTTCTTCAGTTCCCCATTCCCATTCCTTACCTATCCCATCCCTTTCCCATTTCCCTTCACTCACCTTTCCCATCCCATTCCTTACCTTTCCTATTTCTTTTCCTTCCCATCACTTACCCATTTCCTTCTCTCCCTTCCCTTCACTCACCTTTCCCATCCCATTCCTTACCTTTTCTATTTCTTTTCCTTCCCATCACTTACCCATTTCCTTCTCTCCCTTCCCTTCACTCACCTTTCCCATCCCATTCCTTACCTTTCCCATCACCTACCCCTTTCCTTCACCTCCTTCCCTTCACTCCCTCACCCTTCCCTCTTAGCACACTCTACCCTCTCCCTACCCCCCTCACCCCCTCACCCCCCATCCTTACACGCTACAAAACTTCTACATGTGCACTCTGACACACACACACACACACACACACACACACACACACACACACACACACCCCCACGGACACGGACTGAACAAGGCCAAACCACAACCAACAGGTGACTAAGGACGGAACAACCACCTCCACCACCTCCACCACTAACAAGTCCCGCCGCTCCGCCCGCCGCTCCGCACCGCCGCCGCGCCCCGACCCCACCCCGAAGCCTCCCGTGGAACCCATCAGGCCGGCGCAGTTTCTGGCTTGGCGAAAGGAGAAGAAGAAGATCGAGGGTGTCCTGGCGCGGCGGAAGAAGTCCATCGACACACTCCATCTCCTCAAGGACGACCTACTACGACTCCAGCAGCAAGATGACGAGGACTTATTCGAGGACCACCTCCCTCCACCTCCTCCACCTTACATCCCCGGCCCTCCCCCTCATCTCCTCCCGCCCCCTGCCCATCATCTTCAGCATCTGCATCACCAGGAGCAGGAGAGACAGCACCACCTCCAGCAGATGCATTACCAGCAAGAGAAAGAGAGATTCCGCCAGCAGGAGACTAGATATTCGGAGGGGGTGCAGGAGGAGGGGGGGTTGAGGATGGGGCTCGTGGGGTTCAATGAGAGGGTGATGGCAGAGGCGAGAGCGACCCAGAGACAGTACCAGATGGAGGGCTTTAAAACGTCCTCCCCGCGGTCCATGTCCCCAGTTCGACTCCCGCCTCCTTCAGCCTCGCCCCGTGCCGCCTCCCCCCTCACCATCCCCCATACCCACACCCACACCCATGAGAAGTCCCCCTGTCCCATGTGTGGCAACCCTGAATACTTGGAGTGACCTTGACCTGACTTTGACCTTGATTTGACCTGATTTTGACCGGTTTTTTTACCCTTTAAGTGATTTTCTTGAGATGACCTTTGTGTTTTGTTTTCGTTGTTGATTTTTTGGACCTGTTTTGAAGTTCGTTTGACCTTGACTGTGACCTTGAACTGTGACCCCCTCTCCCCTCCGCTCATCCTGACCTCATCCTCTGCTCCCCTTCCCTCCTCCTCCTCCTCCTCCTCCTCCTCTTCCTTCCCGTTTCCAAAGCCTGCATGACCTAACAGTGTGTTGTAGAGTAAATACTAAAAACTAATTGGAGTGTTTAGTCATCTTTATTATTAGCGAGCGGCGTGTAAATAGATACCCGGCACCTCGTTTTCTCCCGTAGTCACGTTTTCTTTTTGTTTAGTCTCCCCGAAACTTGTTTTAGGCGATACTATGATAAAAAAATAGAGAGTTGGGTATGTCCTGTTTGTACGCGTTGGTCCAAATTGTACGCACGTCAGGAGTGAACTGTTAGAACAAGCCCGAAGAAGGAGAAACAGAACGCCAACAAATATGACTAAGAAGAACAAGAATATGATGATGATTGTGATGAATAAGAACAAAAAGAACAACAATAACAACAGCAAGATGAAGAAATATAAAAAAAATTGATTACTATTATTACAACATGAGCACAAAAAAACAAGAACAAAAACAAAAGAAAAAGAAGAAAATGAAGAAAAGAACAAGAACGAGAAAAACTAAAGAAAGAAAAATGAGTTGAAATGTAAAGACAGAAGAACAATAACAAGAAAATTAACAAAAAAGAACAAAAATACAAACAAGAAAAAGAACAAAAAAAAAAAGAAAACTGAAAAAAATGAGTTAAAGTGTAAAGATAAAAGAACAGTGAAAAGAAAATTAACAAAAGCGAACAACACAAACAAGAAAAAGAGGAGGAGCAAAAAAAAACTATAAAATAAATGACAAAGTACAAACAATCAATCAAAACTTTCCCAAAGAAACAAATAAACAGTCTTCCTTTTTTAACATACAGATGATTTGACAAGTTAACTAAATACTGCTCGATTTTCCTAAGATTCATTAATGACCACGCTGCTAATTAGAAACGTGTATATAAACAACCTAACATACCTACCCTAATAATAATAATAATAATAATAATAATAATAATAATAATAATAATAATAATAATAACGAAAACAAAAATAACATAGTCCGCCTGTTATACCCCAAGCTTTCCCTTCGCCACTTCCCATTTTCCCTTGTTACCGTTTTCTATTGATAGCACAGAAAACGCTACATGCCGATTGAAAAGAAAACGGCACGAATTAGTCTTCCCATTTTCTCTTGACCATAAACAAAACAAAGAAAACGCTGCGTGGTATAATCTTCCCATTTTCTCTAGACCATAAACTAAAGAAAACGCTGCGTCATGCCGGCTTCCCGTTTTCTTTAGGCGATAAACAGAACACGAAGCACGGCGCTGAGTTCCCGTTTTCCTCAGCCCGATCACGTGACCTCTTAGGCTGGTGGGTGAGTGGAGTACTTCTTGAGACGAACGAAAACGACCTTCAAACGACCAATGTCCCGTTTTCTTTCCTCTTGTGACGTCAAACTCGAGTCCGGATTAACGAGAAATGGAACAAAGAATGAAGAATGGTTCGATAACAAAAAAAAAAAGGCGCAAGGTAGATTTTACGAGGGAAATAAGGCCTGAATAGTTTGATAAAGAAACACATTAACAAAAATTCGAGGTTAGATTTGAGGACGACGCATGAAGAAGTTTGAAGAGACAGGAGAGGGCAGAAATAATCCCTGAATAGTTTGATAAGACACACACACAAAGAAATATACGAGCCAGGTTTGCGGACAGAAATAACGCCTGAGGAATAGTTTGTAAAGACACACACACAAAGAAAATACACGAGGCAGGTTTGCGGACAGAGATAACGCCTGAGGAATAGTTTGATAAGACACACACCCAAAGAAAATACACGAGGCAGGTTTGCGGACAGAGATAACGCCTGAGGAATAGTTTGATAAGATACACACCCAAAGAAAATACACGAGCCAGGTTTGCGGACAGAGATAACGCCTGAGGAATAGTTTGATAAGACACACACCCAAAGAAAATACACGAGGCAGGTTTGCGGACAGAGATAACGCCTGAGGAATAGTTTGAAAAGACACAAAATAATATAGACACACGAAGTAGGTTATGAGAAGGGAAAGAGCATCTGAGGGTTCGTTTCTATGGCGACAGATGTTTGAGATGCTTCTTTTATATACAGTCTTGTGTATACCCCCCTTTGTCAGGCTCCTTTGCCGCAGAATTAAATTAAAGAACTTATGTAGAAAAATAAGTATGTAGAAATATGTAGAATAATATTTTTAGACGTACAATAAACAGTGGTACAGAATTGTTGGACAGCAGACGCCAGTAAAATATGAATGAGGATTAGTTTCAAAACGGAACACAAAACATAAGGACGAACGCCGGTTTAATTTAAAGAGAAACTAAACAGATTGAAAAATAAAAATAACCGACTTAAGAAGATAAATTAAACGTATTACAAATGAACAATTGTTCGATAAATGAAACTAACAAGAAAATATTAAAAAAGTATGGAAACTTAATATGAGAAGCTAAACAAAATAGGAATGAAGAATAAGTTTAAATACGGAAACTAATTAAAAGCATTAAAGATAGTTTCAAAAAGGGCAGGTAAAATATATGATGAAATACAACAACAACAAAAAGCTAAATAAGAGAAAAAATAAACAGAGCATAATTTCAATAGAGCAATTAAAGAAAAATAAAGACATTCCCTATACAAGTTGAAAATCCCTTATCCAAAATTCCTGGGACCAAGTGTTGCGGATTTCGGATGTTTTCGGATCAAAATAAGAAAATACAGATAAAAGAAAATTATAATAGTTACTGTTAATTTCGCACCTAATGTTCAATCCGTTTTCGTTTGGTTAGAATTATACCGTTAACCTATGAGTAAATAAACAACTATTATCATCAATCAACCAATCAATCAATCAATCACATAGTCCAATAAAAAAATAAGTCATCAAATAAGTAAATAAATAAAATGACGTTTGAGAAATTACCTTGAACTTAGAACGAACAAAAAAAAGACAGCAAAAACAACAACAATAACACTCACCAACCTCTCGACACATAGAAGAACAGAAGGAAGAAGAAGAAGAACAACAATAATAAGAACAAGAACAGGAAGAACAAGAAGAAAAGAAATGGAAAAAGAATGAAAGAATGAAACAACGAAAAGAAGATGATCAGGATAAAGAAAGAATAAGAAGATAAGAGAACAAGAAGAAAAAGAACAAGAAGAACAAGAACAGGAAGAACAAGAAGAAAATAAAAATGGAAAAAGAATGAAAGAATGAAACAACGAAAAGAAGATGATCAGGATAAAGAAAGAATAAGAGAATATAAAAGAACAAGAAGAAAAAGAACAAGAACAACAAGAACAGGAAGAACAAGAAGAAAAGAAATGGAAAAAGAATGAAAGAATGAAACAACGAAAAGAAGATGATCAGGATAAAGAAAGAATAAGAAGAAGAAGATAAAAGAAGAAGAAAGAAGAATCAAAACAAGAAGAATATAATAACCACACTAATGATGATGATAAGAAGAAGAAAGATCAATAATAAAAAGAAAAAGAAGAAGAAAACCTACGAACATTAAGAAGAAGAAGAAGAAACAAAAGATAACAATGACACCAATAATAATAATAATAATAATAATAATAATAATAATAATAATAATAATAATAATAATAATAATAATAATAATAATAATAATAAACCAAGACCACCACCACCACCACCACCACCACCACCACCAACAACAACAACAACAACAACAACAACAACAACAACAACAACAACAACAACAACAAGCAAGATTCAACCCCCTTACCAACCCAACCAAAAAAGAGAAAAAAAAAGAAAAAAAAAAAAGCGTTCTACATTAGCCCAACAATAGTCAAATCTTTTCCAAATAGTTTCCATGTCACCTGAGAACAACAAAAACAACAAGTGCACGATTTACCTGTTTACCTGTCCCCGTAGATGTTAATTAGCGGAAGATTAACGCTAGTATTACCTGTAGTTAAGGTGTGCTAGGGGGCGTAACATGTTGAGACTTGTTTGTAGAATTGACGTGTAGAAAGGGGGAGAGAGAAGGGGGTGGAAAGAGAGAGAGAGAGAGAGAGAGAGAGAGAGAGAGAGAGAGAGAGAGAGAGAGAGAGAGAGAGAGAGAGAGAGAGAGAGAGAGAGTATATTATGAAAGAAAAAGAAGACAAAGAAGAATAAGACAATGCAAAAAGAAGAAAAAGACAAGAAGACAGAAGAAGAAAAAACAAGACCAAGAAAATAAGAAAAACAAGAAAAACAAGAAAGAAAAAAACAAGACTTGCTGATGTGTAGGTTTGTGTGTGTGTGTGTGTGTGTGTGTGTGTGTGTGTGTGTGTGTGTGTGTGTGTGTGTGTGTGTGTGTGTGTGTGTGTGTGTACGTAATTAGAAGAGGTGACTGATTATTGCAGGGTCATTTAATGTTTGTTTGTTTGTTTGTTTGTTTCCAAGGTTGACAGTTTTTTTTTTTTGTCGTTAATTAGTTACATTTCACACTTTTTTTTTTTTTTTTACTTTTTTCTTTCACTTTCATATTAATTCATTTTTTTTTTCTTCTTAATTTCTTCTTCTTTCTTTCCTTCCTTTATTCATCCATCCACATTTCTTTTACTTCATTCATTTATTTACTCAACTTTTCTGATTTCATTTTCATTCACTTCTTTCCTTCTTGTTCTTCTTCATTCCCTTTCTTTCCTTTCTTTAATCATTCATTCACACTTCTTTTATTTCATTCATCCATTCACTCATTTGTTCTTCCTTTCATCCTTCTTTTCTTCCCTCCTTCATTCACTTTTTCTTTTCTTTATTCTCTCATTCATTCTTTCCTTCAGGTCTCTCTCTCTTTCTCTCTCACTCACTCTCTCTCTCTCTCTCTTTCTCTCTCATCCCCCCTGTCTCTCTCTCTCACCCCATTCTCTCCACTCCTCTCTTCACTCCTTTTCCCTCTCATCATAACCATCCCCTATTCTTCCCCTTTCTAACCTACTCTCTCCTTCCCCACCATTCCCCATCATCTCACCCCTCCCCCTATTCCCCTATTACAGCGAATCCCAATGGTGCACGAGAGGCGGAGGTTCACGGATGTCATGGATGAGGAGATTGAGGAGGAGCGGAGGAAGAGGACGATGATAGACAGACAGACCGCGGGCTTCATCAGAGGGCGGATGGAGAGTTGCGCCTTGGACCTTCCCCGACGAGGCAAATATGAGGTAAGGAGGAGGAGGAGGAGGAAGGGGAGGAGGAGGAGGAGAGGAAGGAGGGAAGGGTAAAAAAAGAGGATGATTGGGAAAAGATAGCATGAGGAAAAGAGGAAGAGGAGGAGGAGGAGGAGGAGAGGAAGGAGGGAAGGGTAAAAAAAGAGGTGATTGGGAAAAGATAGATGAGGAAAAGAGGAAGAGGAGGAGGAGGAGAGAAAAGACAAAAGTTATCAATAGTGGAGGGAAGAATGGGGTGGAATTGAAGATGATGATGATGATGACAGTGTAGGAAAGAATACAATGACCTCTCTTTCGGCCACCTCTTTGGATTCTTTTTGTGAGCAGCGAGTAGCGGGCTTTTTTTATTATTGTTTACTTTTTATTGTGCCCTTGAGCTGTCTCCTTTGTTGTATAAAAAAAAAAACTCAACCAACCAACCTCCCTACCCCTACCCCCTATAACCCCCACCTCCCATCTTTCCCCTCTTCCCCAGTACACCACACATCTATCCCTGACGGAGAGGACGCGGGTGGTGCGGGAGGGTGGAACGTCCAACACGGCGCCCTTCCTACGCGAGAAGCCGCCCACCACGGCCATCGCTGCGGGCTGCAAGGCGGAGGTGACGGCTGTGGCTTCAGGAGTGCCCGAGCCCGTCATTCAGTGGTTCAAGTAAGTGGAAGGGGGAGGAGAGGGGATAGGGAGGACGGGTGATGAGAAATGGGCAAGTAAGTGGGGAAGGAGGAGGAGGAGGGAGGGATAGGTGGGTGGGAGGAGGAGGAAGAGGAATGAAAGAGGAAAGGGTAAAGAAAACGAGAGGATAACTGAAAGGAGGAACATGAGGCAAGGAGGAGGAGGAGGAGGAGGAGAAGGAGGGAAAAAGATGTTGACGATGAGAATGCCAAGGAAGACAAGTAGGAGGAGGAGGAGGAGGAGGAAGGAAAGAGAAACTGGGTAAAGGAAACGAGAGGCTAACTGAGAGAAAGGTAAAAACATGAGGTAAAGAAGAGGAGGAGGAGGAGGAGGAGGAGGAGAGAAAAACATATTGAAGATAAGAATGCTAAGGAAGAGGGTGAGAGGGGTGAGAGGGGTGAGGGGGGTATAAGAGAGATTTGAAGGATTGGAGTGATCAGGGGTGAGGAGTTGGGGTGAAAGGGATGGGGGGTGAATGAGGGAAAATGAAGGGGAGAAGGAAGGGAAGGAAGGGAAATGAGATGGTGAGTTAGGGAGGGATGAGGAAGAGGGGAAGGAAGGGGTAGGAAGAGGAGGGGAGAATGGAAGGGAAGGGGAGGGATGGGGGTGGTGAATCAGAGTGTTGGACGGACTAGGGAAAGAGGAGGAAGGAGGGGAAGGGAAGGAAAGGAAGGGGAGGGGAGAATGGAAGGGAAGGGGAAAGGAGGAGGAGGTGTATGCATGGAAAGAAAGAATAGGGGGAGTGTGGGGTGTGTATGTATCTATGTATGTATGTATGTATGTATGTATGTATGTATGTATGAAAAAGTGCATGGACAGAAAGAAGGGAGAGAGGGAGTCTGTGGTATGTATGTATGTATGTATGTATGTATGTATGTATGTATGTAAGTATGAAAAACTGCATCATTCGAAAATCCCTCATGCAAAACTAACCTCATATTCCCCTTTCCTTTTCCCCTTACCCCCCCCCCCCCCCTGACACCCTTCCCCCCTGTCCCCCATAGAAACGAAGTCCCCATAGGCTCAGACAACCCCAGGATCACCATCACCACCAAGGGCAGCCGTTCAACCCTCACCTTCACCACCTGCAAGGACTTCGACGCCGGTGTATACAAGGTCGTGGCGAGGAACGAGGCAGGGGAAGCGAGCCACAAGTTCAGACTCGTTCAAGGTCAGTTCCCCGGCCCCTGCGAGACCCCCCAGGTGACCCAAGTGGGGGAGACGGAAATGTTCATCCGCTGGAAGGCCCCCGTGGATGATGGCGGGGCAAGGATTCTGTGCTACAAGCTGGAGATGAAGCCATGTGGTGAGTGGTGCTGATGGGTGAAGGGGAGAGAAGGGATGGGTGAGGGATGGGTAAGGAAGGGAAGGCTGGGAAGGAGAGAGCGTTAAGAGGGAAGGGGATGAAAGGAAAGAATGGGTGAGGAAGGGAAAGATGGTCAAGTGTGGTGGGTGTGTTTTGGTTTAAATGAGGGGTGAAGGAAGGGTAGAGAAGGGTAGGGAAGGGAGGGAAGGGAAGGGAAGGGAAGGGAAGGGTAGGGTAGGGTAAGGAAGGGAAGAGAAGGGAAGGGAAGGAAAGGAAAGGAAAGGGAAGGGAAGGGAAGGGAAGGGTAGAGAAAGGAAAGGAAGGGTAGAGTAGGGAAGGGAAAGGTGGGGTAGGGAAGGGAAGGGAAGAAACGGGAAAGGTGAGGAAGAGAAAGATGAGGAAGTGTGGTGAGTGAGTTTTGGTGTAGATGACGGTGAAGGAATGGCAGTGAAGTGAGGTGAAGTGAGAGAAGGGAAGGGTTGTTGAGAGTGAAAAAGCAAGCTGGAGATGAAGCCAATTAACACACATCCCATCTCAATCTGTCTCTGGGCTCCATGTCTCAAAGCGCTACCCAGACCACAAGTAGACCTACATTGCACTTAATAATTCTCATATGAAAGCCGTCTTATATTCCTGATCCCGTTATTACAAAGGCAAGAGGCATCAACACGTAGCAATCATGCCAGAGGGGAATAACAACATTTCTGAGAGACCACAGCTGGGAGGAGAGTGAATTAATAGGGTATCTAATCCAACTCCTCCAGGGCTGAGATACGACTAAAGGTGGATTTCCTGGAAAGGCGAAGAATGGCAGGGATGATGAAAGATGTTTATTAGGTATACGAAGGGTGTTAACAAGTGTGAGTGAATTCAATAGGGTATCTAATCCAACTCCTCCAGGGCTGAGATACGACTAAAGGTGGATTTCCTGGGAAGGCGAAGAGTGGCAGGGATGATGAAAGAGGTTTGTAGGGTAGACGAGGGGTGTTAATAAGGGGATATGTTATTAAGTTCGGTTTTCCCATCTCCTTCTCCTTTCACCGTAGTTTGCCCTCCTTCTCCCTTCCTTCAACATATTGCAAGCTACCTTTTTCCTTATATTCCCTCCTCCCCTTCCTCTCTCCTCCTCTCCTTATCCCATATTCACACTTTTTAACAACCTAACTACCTAACTACTTAATTACCTAACCTCATTCTCCTTCCCTCACACATCAGCTTTTTCCTTACTAATATCCCTCCTTTGCCTCTCCTCTCTTTCTCTTCCTCTCCTTCTCCTACACTCACTCACACTAACTAATTAACTGCCTAACTACCTAATTACCTAACCTCATTCTCCTTCCCTCACACGTATGACAAATCACCTTTTTCCTTACTAATATTTCCCTCTTCTCCCTCCTCTCTCTTCCTCTCATTAGCCTATTCACACTTCTTACTATCTAACTACCTAACTATCTAATTACCTACCCCCATTCTCCTTCCCTCACACATACGGCGAATCACCTTTTTCCTTACTAATATCCCTCCTTTGCCTCTCCTCTCTTCCTCTCCTTCTCCTACACTCACTCACACCTCTAACTACTTAACTACCTAACTACCTAATTACCAAACTAACTGTCGAAATACCTCAATGACACACTGCCAGTCTACTTACCTACCCACCCACCCACCAAAACAACTGTCAGACAAGCTAGCTGTGCAATGATCTCCAATTACCTATCAAACTATCAATCAGACTAATTAACAAACTACCTGTCTCTCTAACCACCTAACAACCTTTCTGTCTATCCACCTTACCACCTGTATCTCTAACTAAACTATCTGCCTAACCACTGAATGACCTACCAACCACCTAACTACCTAACTCTAAAAACCTAACCACATTTTATACAACCCTTAACCTCCTGTGTCTCTAACAACCCAACTAGCTGTCTGTCTAACCACCTAACTACCATTCTCTACAACTACTTAACTACCTGAATCTCTAACAACCTAGCCACCTAACGATCTATCTACCTAACTGTCTGTCTAACCACCAAACAGCCTTTCCCTACAACCACTTAACTTCCTAAATCTCTAACAACCTAACCACCTAACGATCTATCTACCTAACTGTCTGTCTAACCACCAAACAGCCTTTCCCTACAACCACTTAACTACCTGAATCTCTAACAACCAAACCACCTAACGATCTATCTACCTAACTGTCTGTCTAACCACCAAACTACCTTCTTCTACAACCACTTAACTACCTGAATCTCTAACAACCTAACCACCTAACGATCTATCCACCTTCTTAACCAGCTGTCCCCCTCCCTGCAGGTGCAACGGAGTGGAGCAGCGTGGCCGACAGCATCGAGTATGAATTCTACCACCTGACCAAACTGTCTCAGGACTCCACCTACTTCTTCCGCGTCACTGCAAAGAACTTCCTGGGCTGGGGAGATGTGTCGCCCTCCAGCGTGGCCGTCAAGACCCATGCTACTGGTAAGTGGGGGGGGGATGAGAGGGGAGAAGTGGGATTGAGGGGAAGGTAAGCTGTTGGAGAAAGGTATAAGGGAGGGGAAGGAAAAGTGAGTAAGGGGAAGTGAGGAGTGGTGAGGAGAGGGAGAGGAGGGAAGAGGGAGGGGGAGAGAGAGGTGAGTGGAAGGGAGTAAGGGGAGAAAGGTACGAAAGGAGGGGAAAGTGAGTGGGGATAAGGGGAAGTGAGGGGTGTGAGAAGGGTGTGGGGAGTTGATAGGGGAAGGGGGTAAAGTGGGGAGAAGATGAAAGGGGAGAGGGGAAGAATGAGGAGGAGTGTGGGGAGGTGAATGAAGGGGCATGAAGGGGTGATGAAGGGGAAGTGAAGGTGATAAGAGGGGAGGAGGAGGGAAGGGGAGAAGAGGAAGGGGGAGAGAGGAAGAATGAGGAGGAGTAAGGAGAAGTGAATGAAGGGATATGAAGGGGAGTTGACAGGGAAGGGGGTGAAGGGGGGTAGAGAAGAAGGGAAGAGGGGAGAGATGAAAGGGTCTTGTGGTGGTTGCCTATCTATCTATCTATCTACCTATCAGTATCCCCCTTTCAACCAACCTACCTACCAATTTACCTACCGACCACAACCTTCTCTTCTACTTCCCTCCCTACCTGGCTCTCCCACTAATTACCTTCCCTTCTCAGGTGTGACAGGTAGCCGCAAGGTGGAGGTGCCGCCCGGCCTGATGCACCTACAAAGGGAGCGAGAGGGCGGCAGGACCATCCCTCAGTGGGCCGACAAGAAGGACCTGGACTACTCAAAGGAACTGGAGCCCGTCAAGTTGAAGACTGGGGAGAACGCGGAGTTACAGGTGTGTGGGGTGGGGGGGTGGGGGGGGGGGGTAGGAAGGAGGGGCATGTGTGTGCGTGACAGAAAATGAAAGAAGTGGACAGACATAGAGAGAAAAAAGTAAAACAAAAAAAACGGACTATAAAAGAAAAAAGAACGAAAGAAAGAATAAAAATAGAAAAAAAGCTATAGAGAAAAGTATGAAAACAAAATAGAAAACGGGATATAAAATTGACTGCATGTATGTGTGTGTGTGTGTGTGTGTGTGTGTGTGTGTGTGTGTGTGTGTGTGTGTGTGTGTGTTGTATAAGGAGATGAAGAGAAGACGCAGAAAACATATTATTAGGAAAGATAAGGAGGAAAGAAATTAATGTGATATAGTGCAAATGTGGTGTCAGGAGTGTGTTTGTGTTTGTGTGTGTGTGTGTGTGTGTGTGTGTGTGTGTGTGTGTGTGTGTGTGTGTGTGTGTGTGTGTTATGAAGACAGACATGTGGAAGGAGAAATACATACACACATACGTACACAGACCGACACACACATACATACATGCAAGATGAAACAGACAGACAGACAGACAGACAAAACAAAAGACAGACAAACATACAGCCACACAACCAGAGACACAAACCCAAAACAAACACACCACACAACAAACATGCAATAAAAACAAACAAGGATACCAAAAAATAAATAAAACTTCAACACAAAAACAACCAAAACAGCGAATCAACAAACACCACGATCCTTCGACCCAAAACAAACACTAAAAAAAACACAAATCAAACCAAAAAAAAGAAAAAAAAACATCCTACACCCCCCTTAAACCCACATCACAACCACCCCTACACACACACACACACACACACACACACACACACACACACACACACACACACACACAGATAGACCCAAAACAAACACAACCACAAACACAAACACCAACCAGACACCCAATCACCCCAACCCATCCTAAACCCCCCAAAATCAACCCCCCACTCCCCTCCTTTCACCCCATTTCCACAGGTGAGAAAATACAACCCGGTGGCAGAGATCTCAAGGGGACGGTTCGGGACGGTCGCCAAGTGTCTGCGCAGCGACGATACGCGAGTCTTTGTACTGAAGGTGATGCAGACGGCGGGACGGGAGGCGGAGGTGCAACACGAGTTTGAGGCGCACAACAGTCTGAGGCACGAGAGGATTGTCCAGCTGTTTGAAGCCTATAGGTAAGATGATGATGGTGGTGGTGGTGGTGGTTGCAGGTGTGTAGAGGAAGATGAAGAGGTAATTATTAGTGTTAGGTAAGGAAGTATAGATTCGAAGGAAGTAAAATGTTCAAGGAAAAGAGTGTAAAAGATGAATTTGAAGGGAAACAAAGGTGTGACGATTGGTGTTAGGTAAGGAAAGGTAAAGTTGAGGGAAGTATAGATGTAAGGAAAAGTAAAATGTTCAAGGAAAAGAGAGTGTAAAAGATGAATTTGAAGGGAAACAAAGGTGTGATGATTGGTGTTAGGTAAGGAAAGGTAAAGATGAGGGAAGTATAGATTCGAGGGGAGTAAACTGTTACAGGAAAAGAAAGTGTAGAAGGTGAATTAGAAGGGTAAAAACGTGTGTGTGTTTTTGTGTTAGTGTTGATAGGTGTTAGGTAAGGAAAGGTAGAGGATAGGGAAGTATAGATATATAAGGGAAAGGATATTGAAAGGTGTAGGTCTGAAAGGGAAAATAGAGGGAAATAGTGTTTGATATGCAAGTTGGGTTAGGTGTGTGTCTCTGTGTGTTATATGTTGATAGTGTTAGGTAAGGAAAAATAGAGGATAGGAGGTTAATTAACGGTTTGGGGACAGGTGTGAAAAAAGTGAGATTGAAAAAAGGGGGAAGGAAAGGTGAGATCATGTGTGTGTGTGTGTGTGTGTGTGTGTGTGTGTGTGTGTGTGTGTGTGTGTGTGTGTGTGTGTGTGTGTGTGTGTGTGTGTGTGTGTGTGGAAAAAGCGGTGATCAAAGACAATGGGAGAGATGAAAAATGGAAACAGGTATAAAAAAAGTAGAAAAAAGTAGAAAAAAAAGCTAAGAGGCTTCCAGTGTCCTTACGTGTTAATTACAGGTGGCGTAACAAAAGATCTTAATTGAAGGTCAGGTGGACAGGTAAGAAAAAAAATGTAAAAAAAATATACGAGAAACAACGCAGGTATACTAATTAGCTAGCCCAGGTAACGCATAGGTGTGCAGAGGTAGGGATAGGTCGGGAAACAGGAAATATGAAGGGAAAAAAAGGGGGGGGGGGGGAGGAGAAGCTGTAGGTGTGCTTATAATGGTCTCCCGGCAACGCAGAGGGGAGTGGACAGGTAGAGACGGTAATTAGTGACGTGGAGGTCAAACAACAAACAATTAATAATGCTCTTTTTGTGTCTGTGTCTGTCTGTCTGTCTGTCTGTGTGTCAATCTATCTACTTCTCTTTTCTCTTTTT
Source organism: Eriocheir sinensis (assembly GCF_024679095.1). NCBI lineage: Eukaryota > Metazoa > Arthropoda > Malacostraca > Decapoda > Varunidae > Eriocheir > Eriocheir sinensis. The sequence goes on along the minus strand of NC_066569.1, from coordinate 5,860,457 downwards.
GTGTCAGTCTGTCTGTCTGTCTGTCTTTATCTATCTATGTGTCTATCTATCTATCTACTTCTCTTTTCTCTTTTTGTCTGTCTGTCTGTCTTTATCTATCTATGTGTCTGTCTATCTATCTACTTCTCTTTTCTCTTTTCTATTATCTTTCTATCTATATCTTTTCAGTATTTCTTCCCTAATCTCTTATTTTCAATCTACCTATCTACCGACTTTTCTCTTTTCTATTATCTTTCATCTATATCTTTTCCTTGTTTTTCTTCTCTTATCTTTTCTTTCTATTTACCTATCTATCTATCTAGGTCTATCTATCGTTCGTTTTCTCTCTTTCCTATTATCTTTCAATCTATCTATATCTAACTATATCAATCTGTCTTTCGTTCTTTTTTCCCCATTTCCTCCTTCTCTCCCTCCCCTTTTTTTACAGTAAAGGAAACACGTCAAGGGCAAAAGAAAAGAAAACAATGATAAAAAGTCCGCAAATCACTGCTCCTATAAAAAGGGTTAAGGGGAGTGTCCAAAAGAGAGGTCAGTTTCAGTTTTTAGGTTTATGGACACACTCCCTTTCTCTCCTTCCCTTTCCTCAACTGGGTTCTGTTTTACAGCAAAGGAGTCAGTTCAAGGGCATAAAAAAAGGAAACAATAATGAAAAAAAAGCCCGCTACTCACTGTTCCTAAAACGATTGAGGAGATAGTTCAATTTCGGGAGGAGAGGTGTCCTGATACCCTCCTCCTGTACTTCCCTATATTCTTCCTTTCCCTCTTTAACCACTTTTTCTCCTTTCTAATACACCTTCTCCCTTTCTCTCCCTTTCATTTATATACCTTCTTTCTTCCTCTTCTCCCGTTTCCATATCACAGTCCCTTTTCTTGACCATAGGATCTGTGTGGTTTCAATATATATGTAAAACCTCACTCACTCCCTCTTCTTCCCTCTCCCTTCAGCGTGGGCGCCTTCACCGTGTTGGTCATGGAGCCGCTGAGTGGGCTGGACATTCTGAGTTACCTGGCCAACCAATATCAGTACTCAGAGCAGCAGGTGTTCACGATGACCAGCCAGGTAAGGTCTATGCACAAGTAGAGGTTTAGTTCCATTGGTTACATTGGTTACCGTTACACATGTTTTTTTCTTATGTAACTCTCTCTTCTTCTCTCTGTCTATTTACTTCTCTTATCTATTTGTATTTATCTGTCTATCTATGCCATTCCCTCTCTATCTCTCTTACTTTGTTGGTGAGGTTTTATCGTGGACACAACCCAACCCACCTACACCCCCCAAAAAATCAACCCCCTCACTCCCCTTCCCCCCATACAAACACAAACAACAAACACACAAATCAAAACAAACCCATAAAACAAGTCACCCCAACCTATCCCAAACCCCCCCAAATCAACCCCCTCACTCCCCTTCCCCCCAAACAAACACAAACAACAAGCACACAAATCAAAACAAACCCATAAAACAAGTCACCCCAACCTATCCCAAACCCCAAAAAAATCAACCCCGTCACCCACCTCAGCACCTCTCCACACCTTTAATTATCTCCCCCAGGTGCTGGACGCCCTCTCGTACCTGCACTGGCGCGGGTACTGCCACCTGGACATCCAACCTGACAACATCGTGGTAGCCTCGACCCGAAGGTGTGACGTCAAGCTCATCGACTTCGGCAGCGCCCAGAAAGTGTCCAAACTGGGCTCCGACATCACGGCGACAGGAAACATAGAGTATACAGGTGTGTGGGGGAGGAGCGGAGAGAGGGGAAGGAGGAGGGGTGTGCAAGAGGGGAAGAAGGGCAAAGGAGGGAGGAGAGGTAGTTTATTGAAATGGTCACATGGAGTATCGAGGTGAGGGAGAGAGAGGAGAAAAGGGAGGAAGAAAGATGGGTAACAGAGGAGGAACGGGGGTGGGAGAGAGAGTTTGGAGAGTATGGGGAGAGAGGAGGGAGATGGGAAGGTAGGGTCGAGAGGGAGATGGGAGGGTGTATAAGAGAAGGAAGGGAAGAAGAGAAGAGACAAGAGGTAGAAATGTGTATTGAAATCGCCACGTGAAGGGAGGGAAGGGGAGGAAGAGGCAGGAGGAGGAGGAGGAGGAGGGATCTTCCTATGTATCAAGATGGAAGATGGAAGAGAGAGAGAGAGAGAGAGAGAGAGAGAGAGAGAGAGAGAGAAGGAGAAGGAAGAGGAGGCAGTTACAGAAGGGGGGGAGGGAGTATGTAAGGAAGAGAGGAGGAGGGGAGAGGAGGGAAGGGGGTAAGGGAAGGAGGAGGAGGGTACTGAAGACGGTTAGGGGAGGAGGAGGAAGAGGAGGAGGAGGAAGAGGAGGGTAGCAATCACGGAAGTACCTCCTCGTGTGTGTGTGTGTGTGTGTGTGTGTGTTTAATAATTTTTCGCGACAAACTATTGAAAAGCAAAAAAATAAATAAATAAACACAAAATATAAAGAAATACCAACACGTCCATTCTGACAAAAGGACAAACGAACAAGCACGAAAAAAATAAATTAATGTGTGTGTGTGTGTGTGTGTGTGTGTGTGTGTGTGTGTGTGTGTATACGATGTTTTGCTGTTCAATTAAAATAGACACCCCTTAAAAATATGTGAATTATCAACAGTGTAAGAAATCAACAAATAAATAGATAGATAGATAGATAGATAGATAGATAGATAGATAATACAACCACCACAATCACCACCACCACCACCATCACCACCACCACCACCAAATCTAATATCACCACCCTAACCACATATGACCTTTTCTGTTATATCTGTATCTATCTATCTATATCTATCTATCTATCTATCTCACTCCAGTCTACATAATAACCCACTCACTCCCACTCACACCACTCCCTCCCTCTCACTCCCTCTCTCCTCAATCTATATCTTTTCCTTTCCTCCCTACACACTCCTCACTCTCCCTCCTTTCCCCTTTTCCCTTCTTCTCCCTTCTCTTCCATCCACTTTTCCCAACCTTCTCTTTCTTCTTTTCCCACTCACACCAATCCCTCCCTCTCACTCCCACTCTCCCGCATCTATATCCATCTATCTCTTACCCCTTCAATCTACGAACACAACCCTCTTTTCCCACTCATCCCACTCTTTCCCTCTCACTTCCCATTCCTTTTAGTCTCCATACCACTCATTCATTCCCTCTCAATCACTTCCACTCATCTTTACTCTCACTCTCGTCTCCACATCTCTCATTCATTCCCTCTCAATCACTCACTCATCTTCACACCACTCCCTCCCACTCCCCATTCCTTTTAGTCTCAATACCACTCATTGATTCCCTCTCAATCACTCCCACTCATCTTCACTCACTCCCTCTCGACTACACATCACTCATTCATTCCCTCTCAATCACTCCCACTCTTCACATCACTCCCTCTCTCTCCCCCAGCTCCTGAGGTTCTACTGGAGAACAAGGCCCACCCTAGCAGCGACATATGGTCCCTGGGTGTCGTGATCTACGCCCTCCTAGCTGGAAGGAGTGCTTTTGGGGGCGTGGACGAGGAGGACACGAAGGACAACATTCGGAACGTCAGCTTCAAGTGCGAATACCTCAACCCCGGCCTGAGTCAAGAGCTTGTGAGACTCATCATGCTCATCTTCAAACGCGACCCCTGGTGAGTGAGGTTGTGGGGTTGTGTGTCGGTAAGAGGTTGTTGGGGGTTGTGAAAGCTTGGATTAAGGTTGTGTACGGGTTGTGATATGGGTAGGAGAGGTTGGGTAAGGTTGTGGGGTTGTGTTGCGGTGGGAAGTTGTTGGGGGTTATGAAAGCTTGGAGTGAGGTTATGCAGGGGTTGTGGTGTGGGTAGGAGAGGTTGGGAAGTTACGATATTGAGTATGGAGAGTGACGTAATGTGGGGTTGTGTGGCGGTGAGAGGTTGTTGTTGGGAGGTTGTGTATGCATTGGGGTCGTGGGTGAGGTTGTGATGGTAAGGTTGGGAGAGATTGAAGTTAAGTGAGGTTGTGGTTGCCGGGGTTGTGGGTGAGGTTCTTGTGGTTAGGTTGGGTTAGGTTGAAGTGGAGTGAGGTTGTGGTTGCCGGAGGTAGTGGGATAGGGTGTTGTGGTTGGTGTGGTGGGGTTGGGTAAGGATAGAGTGATGTATGGAGAGGTTGTGGTGCGGAAGAGGTCGGTGAGGTTCTTGTGATAGTAAGGTTGGGTTAGGTTGAAGTGGAGTGAGGTTGTGGTTGCCTGGGGTTATGGGAGTTGTCATTGTGGTTGGTGTGGTGAGGTTGGGTAAGGTTAGAGTGATATATGGAGAGGTTGTGGAGTGGGAGAGGTTGTGGTTGTAGTGGTGGAAATGGGTTGAGCAAGGTTGGAGTAGTGGGGTTGATAAAAGTATATAATATCAAGGTTACAGAAAATTAATAGAAAGCAAAAGGGAAAGATAATATAGAAATAATAATAAGAAAATGATAAAACGTAGCCTAACTTTGACAATGAGAGAGAGAGAGAGAGAGAGAGAGGGAGAGTGAGAGAGCGTGTCAGTCAAACCAGTCATTTAACACCTCCCTTGTATTCCTGCCCGCCCTTCCCCGTTGCACACCGTCACGTACTCAACAAAACACCTAATTTAACCTCTTAACCATTAACTTAGCCAGCTGTCCCTTTCCTCAACGCTTCCTTAGTACTTATCCTCACTATGACATGAAGAAGAAATCACTGGAATAACGAGTAATACAAATAAAAAGGAAAATGATCTCAACGAGTAGGCTATGCGCACACTTCCCGCCTCCCCTTCCCCCATTACTTCAAACAGCTGATCACCGCTTTTGCCTCATTTAACACATTTTGCATTAACTTATCCAACTGTCCTTCTACCCAACTATGCTTTGATACTTTGCCTTAGTGTGACATAAAGGACACATCACTAAACCAAAGGGAAATACTAAAAAAGTGGAAAATAATCAACCTATATTTCTGCGCTTCCCCCCCTCCCTCCTCTCCCGCCCCTCGCTCACACACATGCCGTCACCTTCAATATTACATTTCATTTAACCATTTTATAATTAACTTAGCCGACTCTCCTTTTACCCACCTATGCTCTGATACTTTTCCTTGCTGTGACATAAAGGAAACATCGCTAAACCAACGGAAAATACCAAAAAAATAAAAAATAGTGAACCAATACTTTCTGCACTTCCCCACTCCCTCACCCGCCCTTTCCTCCGTCTCACCACAGCGCCATCACTTAACACTTCATTTAACCACTTTATAATTAACTTAGCAGACTGCTCTTCTACTTAATTATGCTCTGATACTTTAACTTGCTATATCATAAAGGAGAAGTCGGTAAACCAACGGAAAATACTAAATAAAAAGGAAAATAATCAACCATATTTCTGCATCTCCCGCCAATCCAACTCTCCCGCCCTTCCTCCTTCACGCCACAACGCCATAACTTAACACCTCATATAACCACTTTACACTTAACGTACCCACTTTTCCCTTTACCCACTTATGCTCTGACACTTTACCTTCCTGTGACATAAAGGAGAAATAAGTAGAGTAAAGAGAAATACTAAAAGAAAAGAAAATAATCAACTAATATTTCCGTACTTTTCATCTCTCCCGCCCCGCCATCCCCCACCTTCAACCATGCCCCAACTTAACACTTAATTTCACCACTTTACACTTAACGTATCCACTTTTCCCTTTACCCACTTATGCTCTGACACTTTACCTTCCAATGACGTAAAGGAGAAATAAGTGGATTAACGAGAAACACTAAAAAAAAAGGAAAATAGTGAACTAATATTTCCGTACTTTTCATCCACCTCCCACCCACCTTCCACCATACCCCAACTTAACACTTAATTTCACCACTTTACACTTAACGTACCCACTTCCCCCTCCACCCAACGCTTCACTAACACTCACCCTTGCAGTGGCGTGAAGCAGGATTCGCAGCACCGTCGGGAAGCACTAAAAAAAAGGAAAATTATCACAAGGAATATTTGACACTTGACAGTCGGCGCCCCGCACGTATTCGATCATGGCCGCCAACTGTACCGATTTGTAACGAGGGTGTCTTTTATTTGATTTTCTCGCTTATATTAACTCCTAGGATCAGAAACACGCTCTAAAAACACTTATTATTCACTTAACTTTACACCCCAATGATTCAAAACCCGTATGCAGGAAGTTACTGAAAGATTTGTAACCCGTAGATGTTTATTATTTAATATTCTCGCTGCTCTTCACTCCTAAGATCAGAAAAATGTCATGAAAACACACAATATTAACTTTTCCTTCATATACCACAGACTTAGACGCCGGATGTTGAAAATAATTAAATGATATGGAGGTGCGTGCGTGAACTCTGTAATGTTGGTAGCCTTGTCTCTCTCCATCTCCGAAATCATTTTATATTAAATCAATTCACTTTTGCAGCTTTTACATACCATTTCTAGGCCTCCTACAGGTATAAAATTGCTATAATGATAAGGTTACGTAAATAAATGATACTGGAAATGCCATAACAATCCGTCAGAGGGAGTTTTATTTAAAAGAGGATGCAATTTTTAATAGCCTATCAAATTAATTCACTTTTAGGCTTATTCTTAACACTTCTGAGCCTCTTATAAGTACAAATTGGCTAAAGTAATAAGGTTACGTAAATATACAACGGTAGAAATGCTTTTTAACGAGTCGCTAGATGGAGTTTAGGGAGGATGCTAGGCTATTGAAGGACACAAGAGGAGGAGGAGGAGGAGGAGGGGGAAGAGGGGAAACTTAGGTAAATAGGAGAACAGAAAGGAATAAAAAGAGGAAGATAAAACAAAGAGGAAGGAGGAGGAAAGAGGATTAACTAATGAATCTAAGAGGAAGAAGAGGAAAGAAGAGGAAAGAGGGGTAACTTAGGTAGATAGGAGAACAGAAAGGAATAAAAAGAGAAAGATAAAACAAAGAGGAAGGAGGAGGAAAGAGGATTAACTAATGAATCTAAGAGGAAGAAGAGGAAAGAGGGGAAACTTAGGTAGATAAGAGAACAGAGAGGAATGAAAAGAGAGATGAAACAAAGAGGAAAGAGGAGGAAAGAGGATTAACTAATGAATCGTAAGAGGAAGAAGAGGAAAGAAGAGGAAAGAGGGGTAACTTAGGTAGAAAAAAGAACAGAGAGGAATGAAAAGAGAGATAGACCAAAGAGGAAGGAGGAGGAAAGGATTAACTAATGAATCTAAGAGGAAGAGGAAAGAAGAGGAAAGATAATAACTGAGATAAACAGAACAGAGAGGAAACAGAAATAGGGAGATAAAACAGAACAAAGAAAGAGGGAAGAGGCAGAACTAAGATGAATAGGAGAAACAAAGAGGAATTAAAAGAGGAAGAATAAAACAAGAAAGAATAGGAAAGAGGAAGAACTCAAAGAGATAGAAGAAACAGAGAAGCATTAAGACAAGGAAGAAAAAAACGAGGAAAAGAGGGAGGAGGAGGAAGGAGAGAGAAGAAAGGAGGAGGAGAAGGAAATAGAAACAAAGAGTATAGAAAATAAAGATAAAAAAAAAACGAAGAAGAAGGAAAAAGAAGAAATAACTAAAATAAACAAAAGTAACAGATGCATAATTGAAATAAAGTCCCTGAAAGAAAAGAAAGTACAAAGAGATTACTGAAACCAGATCACAATAGCCTAGTCCCATATTATTATTACTATTATTATTACAAAGTGGCCGAAGAAGTTATAAAAAAAAACTTCCATGATTGCATCGCTCTCTGGGTACTTTGCTACTTAGGGTCAACTTCTGCAGCTCATAAATAACCGTAAATAACCATAAAACAAGATAATCCGATCCCATTATACGGCTATTCAGTTGTGAGATTAGATTCCTTTTACGAAGAAAACGGGAGGTTGGACAGAGGGGGGACTAAGCTTATTGTTCGCTATATTCTTGTTTTTTTAATCATTATCTTCTTGTTTTTGTGGTCTTATTATTAGCCTGAGAAGTTTATTGAAATCTCTTGTTAGTGAATATTGAGTAGATGGTTTTAGAAGTGTGTTAAAAACTTTCCCTCTGTTACTTCCATTTTTATCATCTTTATTCCGTCCTTCTTTCCTTTCCTTCTTCATTCCCTCCATTTCTTTTATCTTCTCAATTCTCTCTCTTCCTCTTTCTCCTTCTCTCTCATTTGCTTTCTTTCTCCTTCCTTCCTTCTTTTGATTCCTTCCCTCCTTTTCTCTTTTCTTCCTTTTCGTCTTCTTCTCTCTCTCTCTCTCTCTCTCTCTCTCTCTCTCTCTCTCTCTCTCTCTCTCTCTCATTTCCTTCCTACCTTCCATCCTTTCTTCTTTCTTTCTTCCTTAAAAGAAGTAGAAAGAAAGAAAGAAAAGGAAAGAATGAAAGAAAGACAGAGTGGAGACGAAAATGGTGAGTAAGAGGAGGAGAAAATAACAACAAAAAAAGAGAAAATAAGATAGTAGACGAAGAAAGGAGAACAAAGAACACAAATAGAAGAATAGGGAAGGAAGAAAAAAAAGTCCACATTACCAGGGAAAGAGAAAAAAAAGAAAAAAGAAAGACAGAGAGAGAGAGAGAGAGAGAGAGAGAGAGAGAGAGAGAGAGAGAGAGAGAGAGAGAGAGAGAGAGAGGAGACAAAATGACGAGTAACAGGAATAAGAAAATGAAAATAAAAATAGAATACAGTTCACGAAGGAAAGGAAAACAAATGAACAAATACAAAATAAAGAAGAATAACATTGAACAAGAAGAAAGTTACAGTACCAGAACTTATTACTACAACTACTACTACTACTACTACTACTATCATTACTGTTATTACTATTATTATTATTATTATTGTTTTTATTGTAGCAAGCGGCCGACGGTGGAGGAATGCTGGGATCACAAGTGGCTGGTCGAGAGTGACTACATGGCAAAGAAGAGGGAGAGGATCATCTTCTATGGCGCCAGATTGAGGGTAAGAGTAAAAAAGTAAAATAAAAGCAAGTCAAAATTTAAAAGGAAAAAGAAAGTATGCAAGAAAGAAAGAAGGAAAGAAAGAGAGAAGGTGAAAACAAAGATGATGAAGAAGAGGAGTAGGCAGAAGAAGAGGAATTAGTAAAGAAAGAATGAAGAGAGAGAGAGAGAGAGAGAGAGAGAGAGAGAGAGAGAGAGAGAGAGAGAGAGAGAGAGAGAGATTGTTACACTGGTGGCAGCGGTGGGAAATAATAATTAAGGAAAATACAGCTTGAATGAAGAAAAGGAAAAAAAAACGAAAATAAAAGAAGGAAAGTGAATGAAAAAACGAGAAAATGAAAATGGGGAATAAATTACGAAAATGATGAGAGAGAGAGAGAGAGAGAGAGAGAGAGAGAGAGAGAGAGAGAGAGAGAGAGAGAGAGAGTTTATATATATTCTTCTTTTTAGTGTATGTGTTTTATATATATTTTTTTGTTTGTTTGTATAATGAAGATATTTTTAATGTTATATATAATTGTTGTTTTTTATATTGTTGTTTTTCTATGTTCTAATATTTGATTTGTTTTGTTTTCTTCCTTTTCCCTTCTTTTCTCTTATTTTTCTTCCTTCTTCTTTTCATCTTTTCTCTTATACTTTTCCATTTGCTAATTTTCTCTTTTCTTTCTTTCTTCCTTCCTTATTCTCACTGTTCTTCGTCTTCTTCTATTTCTCTTTTTACATGTTATTTTTCCTCTTCCTTTTCATATCTTTGTCTAATTTGTCTTCCTTTTTTTCTCTTTTTCTCTTTCTTCCTCTTTTTCACTTTTTCTTGCACATTTTCTTACGTTGTTTCTTAATTACTTCCTCCTTCACCCCTACCCTTCATCTCTCTCTCTCTCTCTCTCTCTCTCTCTCTCTCTCTCTCTTCTTTCCACTCCTCTTCTTTATCATCTTTGTTTTCACCTTCTCTCTTTCTTTCCTTCTTTCTTTCTTGCATACTTTCTTTTTCCTTCTACATTTTATCGCTTTTTTTTCCTTTTTACTTTCTTCCTCACTTTTCTTCCTTTCTTTCCTTCCTTCTCTCTTTCTTGCATATTTTCTTGCGTCGTTTCCTTATTACTTTCTCCTTCACCTCTCTCTCTCTACTATTTTTTTTCTTTTTTTTTACTCCTTTTTCTCTTCCTCATCTTTCTTTCCTCTGCCTTTCTTTCTCTCTTTCTTGCATATTTTCTTACTTCCTTTCTCATTTAATTCCACTTCCGACCCCTTCAACCCTCCACTCCGCCCCCCCCTCTCTCTCTCTCTCTCTCTCTCTCACAGGAGTACGACAGGACCTACCACGAATCCAGAATCAAGGCGGCCATCAAGTCCCCTGCTCTTATAAACTTCAACAACGCCGCCTTCACTCCTGCGATATCCTACGACACGGAGAACCTTTGCGTCGTATAGTGAAGTGTGTGTCTCAGTTCCACTCCCTTTGTTCCCCTTTCTTTCTTTGTCTCATTTTCCGTTTTTTCTCTCTCCTTCTTTTTTTTCCTTCTTTCTTCTGCAACTTTTGTCTTGTTATTTTCGTCGGTTTTTCTATCTGTCCTTTTTTTTCTTGTATTTCCCTCTCTTTATTCCTTTGTTTCTCTTTCCTTCTTCTTCTTTTGTCTTGTTCCTCAGTTTCATCTCTTTCTCTTTCTGGTCATTTTTTTTCTTCTTTTTCTCTTCTTACAATTTTGTCTGATTTTGAAGTTTTTTTTTTTTTCTTCTTCTTCTTCTTCTTCATCTTCTTTCTCCTTGTTACGATTGGGTCTTCTCTTCTCTCCTCTTCTTGTTTCTCCGTCTTCTCTCTCCCTCTCTTCTTTTTCCTTCTTTATTCCGTTTTCACGCCTCTTCAATTTTCCGTTCAAGCTCTTTTCCTTTTATTTATCAAATCTTTATCTCTTAGTCCTCCCCCTCCTCCTCCTCCTCTTCCTACACACACTTCCCGTTTTCTTCATCAATGTAGCCCCGAAGTCCATTTTCTGTGGCCCTTAATTCACCAAGGTAAGGGAGAGATATGGCGTTTATCTCTGTTTACTTCGGTCTCCCCTAAAAAACGCCGTATTACCCAACAGAAAACGGGACTTGGGCACACCAATTAGATTACGTTGATGTGTTTTCTTTCTCTTGTAATATCGTCTCTCCGTGTATGTATTTCGCAACAGTATCTATTATTATTACCATTGTTATTATTATTATTAGTGAAAAAGAAATATAGAAGCGCTTTGACATGTGAATTTCTACAATGTGTAATAATTCTGCGTCAATGTATATTTCTGATGACTTTTCTTCCTCTCCCTCTCTCTCTTTCTCTCTGATTCTTACGCTGTATAAAATAACGAAAAATCGCTTTGGGTTTAACGAAATACGTAAACTTAAGGTTCCTCCTACTCCTCCGTTTTCTTTCATTTGGACCCGTAGATAGATTATAGGCAGCCGCTTCCCGTTTTCTCGTAGCTGTAGTAATTTTCGATGGCAGACTATTGTATTATTATTTTATCCTTGTATTCATAGATCTAGACGGATGTTATGATTTATTTTCCTCTTTTTTTCCCTCTCGTGATGCCTTCCCCTTCCTCTGAGCGCGTTCCTCGGTGGTGTCACGAAACGGCGGCTTACGATTGGCCGAACTATTGTGACGTCACGCATTGCCGGCTCGTGATTGGCCGATTTTTTTGTGACGTCACGTGAGGTTGAAGATGATGATGTACAGTGTATTAAAAAAGTATTGATGATGGTGATTGTTTTGTTGGCCCTAATGATGATGATGATGATGATGATGGTGGTGGTGGTGGTGGTAATGACGATAGGAGAATGGTGATAGTGAAGAACATAAGTGAGAAGAAGAAGAAGAAGAAGAAGAAGATGAAGAAAAAGATGATGAAAAAGATAATGAAGAAGAAAAAAGATGATAAGAAAGATAGTGAAGATGAGGAACATAAAAGAACAATATCATGAAATAGAAAAGCAAAAAAAAAAAAAAAAAAAAAAAAAAAAAAGGAAAAAAGAAGAAACAAATAACAACAAGAAAAAAAAAGAAGAAAGACAAATATACTGAAAAGAAAAGCGAAAAATGACAAAGAAACAGAATAAGAAGAAAACAAGAAAAACAACTAGAACAAGACCTCACAGAAAACGACTCCCTTAAAAACAACATAACGACAAAACAAACAAAAGCAAAACAACAACAAAACCTCTTACCTACACACTGCAAGGTGGTAATGAGAACAAGTGTAATTCTTCATATTTTTTACCTTTTTTTTTCTTTGATAACATAATACATACTGATTAGTAATACTGTTCAGTACATGCTTCCTCATCCGTGACGGGAACGTAACGAAAACGGGGGACTGAAGAAAATGGGACTAGGGAAATTTGGGGGAACTTGCGAAATAGTGTAGAAAATGGGAATAGGGGATAAACGTAAGTAAAATTGCTGGACTTATTGGAGAAAATGGGAAGAGGGACAGAAGTGGGGAAATAAGGGAAGATATTGATGGGAATTGGGTAAAATTGAAGGAAAACTTGGAAATTAAGGGATACATTGGAGAAATGGGAAGAACTGGAGATATAAATGAAGAAAACTGGGAAGAAATTGGAAGGAAAAATTGGAAAAAAGATCAGGAGAAGAGGTAAAACTGGGAAATAAATGGAGGCAAATGTGAAAAAAATGTGTGGGATATTGAGGTAAAAATTGGGAAATAAAATCATGGAAAAGAAAATGGGGAGTTGGATAGTGGGAAGAAATGGGAAAATAGGGAAAATTGGGAAATATATGGAGGAAAATGGGGAAAAAAGTAGGGCCTAGTGAGGAAAACTGGAAAAAATAGGAAAAAGAAAATGGAGGAGCAAGATAAATAGTGGGAAGAAATGGGGAAAGGGGGAAAGTAAAAAAAACAAACGAAAATGGGAAAAAGTCGGAAAATTGGAAAAAACATACTGGGAAGAAATGGGGAAAGAGGGAAAGTAAAAAAAACAAAAGAAAATGGGAAAAAAGTCGGAAAATTGGGAAAACATACTGGGAAGAAATGGGGAAAGAGGGAAAGTAAAAAAAACAAAAAATGGGATAGTCGGAAAATTGGGAAAACATCGGGGAAAATTGGGATAAAATTTACAAAAGCATGAGTTTACGACATAAATCTTCTTCTAGTCACTTATAACTAAACCCTTCGATACCATTTTATTACCTTCGTTAGTCCTCTTAGTGTAGAAAAATGACTTAAATAACATTCTTAAACTTATGCGATATCTGAAGTTACATTCCGTTTTCTATAAGTTCTTGCAGTGGGGTGTTTAAGAGAATGGTAATGAAGGAGGAGGAGGAGGAGAAGAAGAAAAAAGGTGAAATTTGCTTAAAAAATGAACTTAGAGAAAATATTAAGAAGAGAAAATGTTGAACTGTGGAAAAAAATGATTGAAAAATTGAATGAAAAAAATTGATGAGTTTGAAAAGTAAGAAAAAAAGTTAAGAAAGACGGAGGAGGAGAAGGAGAAGAAAAGAAGAAGAAGAAGAAGAAGAAGAAGAAGAAGAAGAAGAAGGTAAAATTTGCTTAAAAAAATGAAATTAGAGAGAATATTAAGAAAAAATGTTGAACTGTGCAAAATAAAACATAGAGACTGAAAAGTAAGAAAAAAAGTTTGGAGAGAATAAAGAAAGAAGGAAAGGAGAGATAAACGGATTGAAAAAGATGAACAGAAAAAAACGAAAAAAAAAATGTTCGAGAAAAATTAAGAAAAGAAAAAGTTGAATTGTGGAAAAAATATAGATTGAAAAGTTGGAAAATGTGTAAAGTAGGAATAAGAAAAATAAAGAAAAATAAATGAATTAACTGATTGAAAAAAGATGAACAGGAAAAGAGAAGGAACAATTTACGGAAAAAACAGAAAAAAGAAATGAAAAGAAAACCAAAACAAGAGAAAGGGAAAGAAAAAAGGCAAAAAAATAAGACAAAACTGAAAAAGAAAAAAACTACCAAAATACACAAGAAAAAAAGGAAATTGAAAACGAAAATGAATAAAAATCCGTCCAGTAAAAAAAATATGAAAAAAAAACTAAAAACTCACATCAAAATCTAAACAAAACAAACAAAAATCAAAACAAACTTACAAATTAACAAAGACAAACAAAACACTCACATCACAAGCTCTCCCTTCCTTCCTTCCACCTTTCCTCCCATCCTGTCCATTCTCCCTTCCTTCCTTCCTTATTCCCTTCCTTTCCTTCCTTCTCTTCCTCCCTTCCTTCCTTCCTTCCTTATTCCCTTCCCTTCCTTTCTTCCCTTCCTTCCTTCCCTTCCTCCCTTTCTTCCATATTCCCTTTCCTTCCTTCCTTCCTTCCCTCCCTCCCTTCCTCGGCCAATCCCTTAACAACAGTTCCAACAATACCAGGCTTCCATAATCCCCTACTCACTCAAGCTTTCCAAGAACCACTTTGACGTGTTAATATAAGGCTTCAAGAGGCATATCATTACATTTGTAGGTCATCATGAGAGTGGCTGAAGAAGTATAAAGAGAAGAGGTGTTGGAGGAAGATGAGTGTGTGTGTGTGTGTGTGTGTGTGTGTGTGTGAGACAGACAGAGAGAGACAAACAGACAGAGGCAGTGTGAGTGGGTGGGTGTGGAAGTGTGTGGAATGAAAAAAAAAAAGAGAAAAAAGTATGTGAAAATATGAAACTATGAAGGAAAAAAAGACGAAGAGAAAAGTAACGATAAGAAAAGTATATATATGGAAAAAGATGAGGAATTGAGGGAAGGAAAAGAGAGGAAAGCAATAAGATGAAAAGACCGAGGAAAAAATATAGATGGAAATAGAAAAAAATTAAAGCGTGAAGAAAAAAAAAAGACGGAAAAGTAATAATAAAAAAATAGAATATGGAAATGGATCTGACCGAAAAAAAAAAAAAAACATGAAAAACAACACCAGAAGCCTATGATTGCGAAACGGCTATTGCTTTCAACCTTGTCTGTCTGAAAGAGAATCTACCCCGTTAAAAAGACAGAATGGATCAGAAGAAGGAAAAGAAAAGAGTTGGTTGGGGCCAGAAGAAGAAAATACATACACATCACCTTTTCATCACCCTTCTACTTCAAATTTCTTCTTCTCTTTCTTCTTCTTTTTCTTTCTTCTTCCTTCTTCACTCTACACTTCTGCCCTCTACAGCAATTCTTTCTTTTTTCTTTTCTTCTCTTTTTTCTTCTCTTCCTTCTTCCTTACTCTC
This sequence comes from Eriocheir sinensis, assembly GCF_024679095.1. Taxonomy (NCBI): domain Eukaryota; kingdom Metazoa; phylum Arthropoda; class Malacostraca; order Decapoda; family Varunidae; genus Eriocheir; species Eriocheir sinensis. Next base: position 5,845,309 of record NC_066569.1, on the reverse strand, counting down.
AGAAAGAACAAGAAAACAAACACCAGAAGCCTTTGATTGCGAAACGGCTATTGCTTTCAACCTTGTCAGTCTGAGAGAGAATCTAATCCCAGTGGCTCGACTAACATAACACTTCAGAATAACTCCACTAGATACTCTTTTTTAACTTAGCAACATCTCTGCACTTCAAAATATACCTAGAGAGCTACACTTCAAAGCACATCCCCACGTCTGTACTCCACCATAACTTTCTATTTCTTATTCTGCACTTCAATAAGCTTCCCGACGACTCCACTGCAATAGTAACTTCACATTTCTTATTCTACACTTCAGTAAACTTCCCCACATCTACACCTTCATCATAACTGTATCCTACAACAATACACTTCTTCTTCTTCATCTTCTTCTTTTTCTTCTTCTTCTTCCTTACTCTCCTAATTATGTACAGGTAATAATGATCCTTAATTGCAAACACTCAAAAGGTTAATTAAACATATCAGGTCAAATGGCTTAAACTTACCCATTACGACTTAGCCTTAATTAACAGACAGACAAACACAGAGAGAGGAACAAAGACGGGATATTATAACTAGACAGAAAGGCCAACATACAAATAGACAGACAGAAATATAGATAGACATAGAAACCAAATGAAAGAATACAGAATTAGACAGACAGACAGACAGACAGACAGACAGGAAGAGAGATAGATAGAAAGATACAAACAAAAAGAAAGAAGACAGAATGAAATAGAGACAGACAGACAAACAGAAAAATAGACATACAGGCGAAAAGGAAAACGGACAATGAGACAGACAGACAGATAGACAGAAAAAAACAGACAGAAAGGTAGACAGAGAGACCGGATATGCCTTTAAAATGACAGACAGAAACAGACATACAAACAAACTTATATACAGACAGACAGAGAACATCAGCACCAGTATATAATAAGTCACACAGCAGTCAACCACACCACCGAAGTCTCCCTTAAAACAAACAACAGCAAATCGTTTTCTTTCATCGCCAACCAGGAAAAGAAAATGGGTGAAGGTTAGTTGTAATTCAGTCAGTTCTCCTCCTGCTCCTCATCCCGTTTTCTTTCCAGTGTTGCCATCGCTTGGAAATCTTGTACTAGTTAATAATAAGGATAATTATGATAAACTACAATATAATGATAACTGAAAATCGCCCTTGCCAAACATTATTATTATTATTATTATTATTTTTATTATTACTATTACGGTTGGCACTAATTATGAGGCAATTCACCTGAGATTATATTAGTTACTAGCAAATAATAATAATAATAATAATAATAATAATAATAATAATAATAATAATAATAATAATAATAATAATAATAATAATAATAATAGCAAACAGTAAAAACAGTCACACCCTCGTATGTACACATGGTTAAGTCTACACAACATGTACGTATTTACAAACTAACTACATGCGTACATAGACACGGGTAATACAGTAATGGTAATAATAATAATAATAATAATAATAATAATAATAATAATAATAATAATAATAATAATAATAATAATAATAATAATAATAATAATAATAATAATAATAACCCTCAAATTACTACTACTACTACAGCTTACTACTAATGATAATAGTAACAATAACAGAAATAATCTCAAAAATCCATTACTTTCAAATACCAAATCAAAGCTAAATGCCTTCAAATCCAACACGAATTAAACAGATCATTATTATTTCCCTTACACTAAAACATTAACATATATAAAACTACTCCCTTCAATAACTTAATCCTTACGCTAAAAAACAACAACTACTTCTTCTTTTTCGTTAGTGTAGCAAACCTTAAGTGATACGTGTTCTGTACAGGTAATCTACAGGTATTAAGTTTGTATCGTGCTCAGGTAGGTTGTTCTTAATTAGGGGGTCACGTGGTTGTACGGCAGGTGTGTCAGTCAGTCAAGTCATGTGAGGTCAAATGAAGGAAGAGGAAGAACGTGGAGAGAAGAGAGAGAAAGGACGAGGAGGACGAGGAAGAGGAAGAGCGGAAGAGAGATAAAAGACCACAAAGGAAGGTCATAGTTGAGAGAGAGAGAGAGAGAGAGAGAGAGAGAGAGAGAGAGAGAGAGAGAGAGAGAGAGAGAGAGAGAGAGAGAGAGAGAGAGAGAGAGAGAGAGAGAGAGAGAGAGAGAGAGAGAGAGAGAGAGAGAGAGAGAGAGAGAGAGAGAGAGAGAGAGAGAGAGAGAGAAAACTGAAATAGAGAGAGAGAGAGAGAAATAGCTAGGAAAAAAATAAGGTCAAAACGATAAAAGGCAAAAGTCATAGGCCGTTTACATGAGGTCAGAGGTCAGGCAGAGGTCACACATGATGAAAAAAATTAAATAACGGCCACAAAGGTCACGAAAAATGTCACTTCATGCCAGTTTAAGGTCACGTAAGGTAAGGTGGTAAGGTTAACAAGGTCACACGAGAGGTCAAGTCAAAATCAACTCAAAGTTAACAAAATATAAAAAAAGATAAGATTATAAAATTGTTTAAAAAAGGTCAGGTTTATCTCATATTTTCTCAAGGTCACCCAGAGTTAAGGTCAAAAGAAGTCTCACACACACGAGATTTGAGGTCAAGATCAATTCAAATTAAACCAAAAAAATAAGAAAGAAAATGTCCACGTTCAAAAGGGCTAGATTTGATACGTCATATTTGTCAAAGGTCACTCCAGGTCAAAGTCACGTGAGGTCAATGCCAAACAAGGTCAGATCACACCTCGTTGATGATCGTGAGGTACTCCCTTGGCTCCACCTTCTTGGGCATGAGGTACAAATCCTTATCCAGGTGTGACTCAGCCTCCTCCTGCATGCACAACTGACTGTAGGTGATGGGGGGCGTGGGGGGCAGGAAGGGGGAGCGGGGGGCGGCATCGGGGTGGGTAGCGGCGCCCAATTCACCCTGCAGGCCCTTGAGGTAAGCTAGAATCTCCGGGAACCTCAGTCTGTCATTAGGGTCAGTCGCCCAGCATCGTCGCATAACATTGCAGACTTGGGCAGGACAGGTATCAGGCGGGCTCAGGAGAATGCCCTGGAAGATGAGCTTGACCACCTGCGGGAGAGGGGAGACGGGGTGAGTGGGAGGTGAGGGGAAGGGAGGGAGAGGTAGATAATGGGAAAGTGAGAGTTGGTGGGTATTTCAGGGGACGGGAAGGGAGGAAAGATGGAGGAGAGAGAAAGGAAGTGAGGGGAAAGAGGAGGGAGAGAGGGAAAGGGGAAGGAGAAGGGAAAGGAGGGAGAGGTAGAGTATGGGAAAATGAGAGGTGGAAGGTATTTCAGCGGAGGGGAAGGGATGAAAGGGGGAGGAGAGAGAAAGGAAGTGAGGGGAAAGAGGAGGGGAAAGAGAAAGGGGAAGTGGTTTTGTGAGGGGAGGTAGAGAAGGGAAGAGTAAAGAGATGGGAGGAGATGGTTTTGAAAGGAGGGGAAATGAAGGGAAGGGAGGGCAGCGGTGATGGGATCGTGAGGGGAAAAGAGGGAAAGAGAGGGGAGTGAGGGGAGATGGGAAGAGGGGAAGAAAGAGGAATTCAGGGGGAGGGGAAATGAGTGAGTAGGGATGATTTTGAGAGGGGAAAAAGGGGAGAGGGAGAACAGTGAGGGGAAGAGAGGGGAAGGGGAGCGGAGAGAAAGGGAAAGTGAGAAGTGGGGGAATGAGTGAGGGGAGGTGAGGGGAAGGGGAGAGGAAGGGAGAGAAAAGGGAGAAGGGATGGATGAGGGAAGAAGAGGGGAGAGAGGGATGAGTGAGGGGAGGTGAGGGGAAGGGGAGAGGATGGGAGAGAAAAGGGAGAAGGGATGGATGAGGGAAGAAGGGAGAGGGGGATGAGTGAGGGGAGGTGAGGGGAAGGGGAGAGGAAGGAGAAGGGAGTGAATGAGGGGAAAGGGGATGGGAGTGGTGATGGGAAGAGGGGATGTGAGGGGAGAAATAAAGAGGAAAGGGAGAGAGAAAGAGATGAGATAAGAGATATTGAGGAAAGGGATAGAATGAGGAAAAGAGGGGAGAGAGGATAAAGAGGGGAAACAAAGAGGAAAAGAGGAAAGAGAGAGAAGGGAGATATTAAGAAGAGGGAAAGAGGAAAAGGAAAAAGGGAAGGAAGGAGAATGGACGAATGGGGAAGAGGGGAAAAGAGGGGAGCAAAGAAAGGGGAAGAGAAGGAAAATAAAGAAAAAAGAAAATAATCAACAAAAAAATGAAAAAAAGCCAACATTCTCTCTCTCTCTCTCTCTCTCTTCATCATCTTCAACAAGAAAACAAAAGAGGATCAAACACCGCTCCTCAAAAAAAACAAAACAAAAAAATTAAAAACAGTTTCTGAGGAGCGAGCGGAACAATAAGGGATTCAAATGCCACTCATCAAAGAGTTCGATTCCCCTCCAGAGACAAAGAAAGACGATTGGATCCCATTTAAAGAGAGACACAGGAGGAGGAAGAAGAGGAGGAGGAGGAAGATAGGAGAATCGAGTGACAGTATTGTGTTTCTCTATAAATGAAGTGAGGGAAGTTTTGACGTCTATACCGACATGTTATCTGTGAGGAGGAGGAGGAGGAGGAGGAGGAGGAGGAGAGAGAGAGAGAGAGAGAGAGAGAGAGAGAGAGAGAGAGAGAGAGAGAGAGAGAGAGAGAGAGAGAGAGAGAGAGAGAGAGAGAGAGAGAGAGAGAGAGAGAGAGCACAAACAAGACGGACCAGACAACCTCAACAGTATAAAAAAAGTAGAGAAAATATTCATGAATCACGCCACCTCCCGTTTTCTTTTTTTACATCCCTCAGAAAACGGTTTCCCATCTTCTATGAAAATAAAACAACTTGAAGCAACAGCTGGAGACAGACTTTTCTTCCCTCCTCCTCCTCCTCCTCCTCCTCCTCCTCTTCTTCCTCCTCGTCCATCCTTCTACTTTCATTCTCTTCCTTTTTCTTCCTTTCTCAAGTACACTATTTCCCTCTATTTCTTTCTTCCTAATCTTCTCTCCTCTTCTTCTTCCTCCTCTTCCTTCCATTGCTTTCTCCTTTTCCAGTACAATTATCTTTTTTCTCTTTCTAATCATCTCGCTTCCTCCTTCTCCTCCCCCCCTCCTCCTCCTCGTCCTCCTCCTCTTCTTCTTCTTCCTCCTCCTCTTACTTCCATTCTCTTCCTTTTCTTTCCCTTCTTCAGTACTA
>NC_066569.1:5822636-5835136 GCF_024679095.1 Eriocheir sinensis | reverse complement strand
ATAAAGGAAAAAAGAAGAAAAAAAGAAGAAAAAGACGAAGAAGAAAAAGATAAAGAAGAAGATAAAGAAGAAGAAAATAAAAAAAATAAAACGAAAATCAGATAAAAAAAAAAGATTACAACAACTACAAACAAACAAAAAAAAAAACACTAATTAACAACCCAATCACCAAACTAGCCAATCCCAGGCCAACAATCAGCCATCCTCTGCTCTGATTGGCTGAGACGCCCGGGCACTCATTTCGCCTCGGCCTGTGATTGGCGGATCACTTGCACCTGTCCTTCGCGGCGTCTAATTGGTCCCGACACCCATGACGTCACAGGTGAGTGGGGGCTAATTGGCTAAGAGGCGTGGGTCTGTCTGTCTGTCTGTATGTATGTATGTCTGTCTGCCTGTCTGTCTCTTTTTGTATTTCTTTCTTTCTCTTGTGTTCTGTGGGCTATTTCTCTGTCTGTCTGTCTGTCTGTCTGTCCCTCTAACTATCTAATTATATCTATCTATTTTCTTCTATATGTGTCTATGTTACGCTTGCAGTCTGTATATCTATCTCAATCTATCTCTCTCTCTCTCTCTCTCTCTCTCTCTCTCTCTCTCTCTCTCTCTCTCACTCCTTTCCCTCGTACAAAAAACAAAGAGTACCCAGAATCACTTTCGCCAACTGTCCACGCGTTAACCCTTCCATTTGAAAAAGCACCTTGGAAGACTGCAGGGACCTCAAGGAAGATTGGGAGGAGGAGGAAGAGGAAGAAGAGGAGGAGGGGGACAAGAAGACGAAGAAGAGTTAGTGTGAAAGGTTAAACAAAGCCACGTCTCTGGTTCTTCTTCCTCCTCCTCCTCCTCCTCCTGAATCTCCTCCCACGCTGCACCTAACCTTCTTCCCCTCGTCCATTCGCCACAGAAGCCTCTTATAGGAAGCTGAATGGAATTTGAAGGCCCCGAACAGTTCCTCCGCTTGCATTCCCCTCCCCCCCCTCCTGCCTCACCGCCCCCCCCACCCCGCCCCCGGAGATGGCAGACAAGCGGGCAACCAACATCCACGAGACCAGCAGCGCCACCATTGCTAGATTTTTACCAGTTCATGTCTAGTTGCAAACATGTATCCGGGGATGGACTGTTGTCTTTTTTCTTTCTCAAGGCTTTGGATATTGAGGATACATATAGGAAACCGAGACCAAGCATCAAATAAGTAACTGGCTGCTCTTTCGCCCACCTCTTCGGATTCTTTATAGGAGCAGCGAGTAGCGGGTTTTTTTTATAGTTTCCTTTTTTGCGTGCCCTTGTGTTGTCTCCTTTGCTGTAAAAAAGTCTCATGTATGTAAGTGTAGCCTCTTCTTTTCTTTTTTTTTCTTTACGTCGGCCAAGTCTACAGTAACAATAGTGTGATTGATTTGTTTTCTTTTGACCCGTTTTTCAAGGCGCGTTTTTTTTTTACAGCAAAGGAAACAGTTGAAGGGCTTAAAAAAAAAAAGAAGAAAACAATAATGAAAAAAAAAAAAAGCCCGCTACTCACTGCTGATAAAAAGATTAGAGAGGAGTGGCCGAAAGAGAAGTCAATTTCGGGAGGAGAGATGTCCTGATACCCTCCTCTTGAAATACTTGAGTTAGTTGATTTTGTTGATTTTTATATATAACACTGAGTTTGCAATATGTCAACTTTGTGAAAATCCAACATGCTCTCAACTCGTGTAACATATGATCTCTCTCCTCAGCAACGCCGCCTCGGAGGGAAACTGAGCCAATCTTCCAAGAATAAAGATGTATGCTGGGCAGTGTTGGTCTCCCACGGCACGCGAAGGTATTCAACGTCGGGGAAAAAAAGATGAGCTATTCCTTCCTTGCACAATAAATGATGCAAGGAAATGCCCTTAACTCGAAACTTATGCTCGCTCTTCAGAAACGCCGCCTCCGAGGGAAACCGAGAGAGGTGTTTTAAACCGCTTTACGACTTTGACAAACTGGAGGTACATTGCAAAAGGGAAATGTAAACAAATATATATATGCAGACTGTACCGAATTCCTTGTCACCAACGAGAATGCTATACGGTAACAACAACAACAACAACAACAACAACTACTACTACTACTACTACTACTTCTACTACTACTACTACTACTACTACTACTACAAATGATTCAATTACAAAAAACTCGATCGTTGCTTCCTCCACTTTCATACTCGCAAAGAAATGGAGGAAACGGGAGGAGGGGAAGAGGGTGAGGAAAGGAGGGGAGGAGAGGGGAATGTGCAGGGGAAGAGGGGAAGGAAAGGGAGGTAACAGAGGATGAGAGGGAAGAGGTGTGTGATTCTGGGGAGGGAAAGTGAGGGGAGGGGAGGGGAGGAAGGGGAGAGAAGGGAAAGAGGGGGAGAGGAAGGGCATAGAGAGGTTCCTTAAGGGGAGGCATTGGGTTTGTCTCTCTCTCTCTCTCTCTCTCTCTCTCTCTCTCTCTCTCTCTCTCTCTCTCTCTCTCTCTCTCTCTCTCTCTCTCTCTCTCATCGTTAAAGAAAGAGGCGATAATGATGAAGAAAAGGTATGAACTTAAAAGGAGGAGGAGGAGGAGGAGGAGGAGGACAAGAAGACGAAGAGGTGGTGTGGGAGGTAAAATAAAACCGAGTCTCTGTTCCCTCCTCCTCCTCCTCTTCCTCCTCCTCCTCCTCTTCCTCCTCCTCCTCCTCCAACAGTAAGCTCCTTCTCTCCTTCTATGTTATCCTCCTACTTACTCCTTCAAAGGCCACCTCAGATACCTCCTTCCCTCCTCCTCCTCCTCCTCCTCTTCCTCCTCCTCCTCCTCCTCCTTCTTCCTCCTCTCTTGAGTCTTGTTAACAGCGGCACACTTCCTCTATGCCCAAGGGAAGAAGGAAGATCGTGATAGTAATAGCAATAGTAGTAGTAGTAGTAGTAGTAGTAGTAGTAGTAGTAGTAGTAGTAATGGTGGTGGTGGTGGTGGATGGATTTTTTTTTTTTCAATCTTTTTTCTTTTTCCTCAACATTTTTTTCTATTTTTATCGTTTCCTGGAATCTATATTTTGTTTAATGTTGCTTTTTTCTCCTCCTCCTCCTCCTCCTCCTCCTCTTCTTCCTCTTTTCCTCCTCCTCTTCCTTGTATTTCCTTGTTTTTAAGTGTTATCTTCCTCCTCTTAATCCATCTTCTGTTTCTTTGCTTCACCTCCCTTCTTCTTTCTTCTTCCTCCTCCTCCTCCTCCTCTTCCTCCTCTTTCTCTTCTTCCTCTTTTCCTCCTCCTCCTCTTCCTTGTATTTCTCTTTTTTTTACGTGTTTTCTTTCTTCTCTTCCTCTTCCTCCTCTTAATCCTGCTTCTGTTTCTTCCTCCTCCTCCTCTTTCTCTTTCTCTTCCTCCTCCTCCTCCTCTTCCTCCTCTTTCTCTTCTTCCTCTTTTCCTCTTCCTACTCCTTCTCTTCCTTGTATTTCCCTGTTTTTTAAGTGTTTTCTTTCCTCTCTTCCTCTTCCTCCTCTTAATCCTCCTTCTGTTTCTTCCTCCTCCTCCTCTTCCTCTTCCTCCTCCTCCTCCTCTTTCTCTTCTTCCTCTTTTCCTCCTCCTCCTCTTCCTTGTATTTCCCTGTTTTTTAAGTGTTTTCTTTCCTCTCTTCCTCTTCCTCCTCTTAATCCTCCTTCTGTTTCTTCCTCCTCCTCCTCTTCCTCTTCCTTCTCTTAATCCTCCTTCAGTTTCTTTGCTTCACTTCCCTTCTTCCTTCTTCCTCCTCCTCTTCCTCCTTCCGTCTCTTCGTTTTATATCTCTTCTTCTTCCTCCGTCTATTCGTCTCTCACACACTCTTCTTACTCTTCTTCCATGCACACACACACACACACACACACACACGTACTCTCCCTTCCCTCCGTCTCCTCCCTTCTTTCCCTTCCCTCTCATTCTCTTCCCCTCCCTCTCATCCCCTCTTCCCTTCCCTTCCTGCACTTCCCCTCCCTTTCCCCTCTCCTCCTTTCTTTCCCTTCCTCCTCTTCCCTCTCCCCTTCCCTTTCTCCTCTCCTTCCCCTCCCTTCCTCTCTTCCTTTCTTTCCCTTCCTCGTCTTCCCCTCCCTCTCATTCCCTCTCCCCCTCCCTTTAGACACTCCCTCTGAATCCCTTACCTTCCCTACCAACCCCCACTTCCTATCTCCCCCACACACACCCCATCCATTCCCCCTATCCCCAAGACTTTCCTGCACCCCCCACAACCCTTTCCAATATCCCCCACACACAACACCCCAGCCACACAGACCCCTCCACACACACCTCACAACACCCCCCACTTCTGTAACCCCCTTCCACAACACTTACGTTCTCATTGGAGTTCCCGTAGTAAGGTTGCTTCCCGAATGAGTAAATCTCCCACAGCACAACGCCAAAGGACCAGACGTCGCTCTCCAAGGTGAACTTTCCGTACATGATGCTCTCCGGCGCCATCCACCGCACAGGCAACATCCGTGACCCGCCCACCTGTCCGGGAGATGAACAGATGGATGCTGGGTTAGATAGATAGATGGAAAGATAGATAGTGAATTGAAGAGATGAAAAAGTGAATGACAGGTTGAATACAGATAACAGATGGATAAGGATAGATAGATACATAGTTAAATGAAGATATGAGAAAGTGAATAACAGTTTGAATAAAGATAATGGATGGATAAATTGTTGTCTCCTTAGCTGTAAAAAAAAAAAAAAAAGATTCAACCCCCTCCCACACACATACCCCAACCTCCTCTCCCCCATCACCCCCCCCCCACACACACACACCTTGTAGTAATCACAGGTGTAGACATCCCGTGACATCCCGAAGTCCGAGATCTTGACCGCCAAGTTCTCGCCCACCAGACAGTTTCGGCAGGCCAGGTCACGGTGGACGAAGTGCTGGGAAGAGAGGTACTCCATTCCCGAGGCGATCTGGACGCTGATGTGAAGTAGGTCCTCCTGGGGGTGCGGGAGAGAGGGAGGGAGGGAGTGAGTGGGAGGGAGTGGGTGGATGGGGTGTTAAGAGAGAGGTGGTGAGGGGGAAAAAGGGGAGAGGTGAGAGGAAGTGGAGTTAGGGAGTGTGGAAGTGAGTGGGAGGGAGTGGGTGGATAGGGTGTTAAGAGAGAGGTGGTGAGGGGGAAAAAGGGGAGAGGTGAGAGGAAGTGGAGTTAGGGAGAGTGGAAGTGAAGAGGTGGTGAGGGAGGTGAGAGGAAGTGGAGTAAGGGAGTGTGGAAGTGAGTGGAGTGGGTGGGTTGGAGATTAAAGTTTTTAGGAAAGAAAAAGAAAACGAGAAAAATGCTGGAAAAATATCAGGTTTCAGGAGATATAGATAGATAGATAGATAGATAGATAGAGATAGATAGATAGAGATAGAGAGAGAGAGAGAGAGAGAGAATGTGAGAGAGAGAGAATGTGAGAGAGAGAATGCTAAAACGAGGCTGCTTGCAAGATTCATTTCCTAGAAGCGTCCACAACAAACCTAAAAATATCCACGAACACGGAAAAAAAAAAACATTAGCAACTCCGTCAAGAGAGAGAGAGAGAGAGAGAGTGTGTGTGTGTGTGTGTGTGTGTTATGGTTTAGGAGCAGTGATTAGCGAGCTGTTTTTTTTTCATAATTATTTCTTTTTTTTTTTTGCCCTTGAGTTGTTTCCTTTCCCGTAAAAAGAATAAAATGCAGACTCGTTTTTCTTTAAGTGGAGAGGGAAGGTGAAAACTGTGTCTGGAACTGAATGGGTTACTCTGTTTAGTATTGTTACTCTTTCAGCTTTTATTTTTACTTCGGTTACTTTTTCTGGAACGCTAAAAATGGAAAAAAATTGTTGAGAAAGAAAATATAATGTCCAAAAAATATTGCTACCGGCACTACTACTACTACTACTACTACTGTTACTACTACTACTACTACTACTGTTACTACTACTACTACTACTGACCTGACCTAACCTAACCTAACCTAACCATTCATACGATCCTTCCTACTACTACTACTACTACTACTACTACTACTACTACTACTACTACTACTGACCTGACCTAACCTAACCTAACCTAACCATTCATAATATCATTACTACTACTACTACTACTACTACTACTACTATTACTACTACTACTACTGACCTAACCTAACCTAACCTAACCATTCATAAGATCACTCCTACCAATACCACTTTTACTACTACTACTACTACTACTTTTCTTCTACTTTTTTACTTCTTTTCATGTTTTTTTCCCTTTTTACTTTTATTACTACCATTTCTACTACTTTTTCTTCTTCTTCTTCTTCCTCTTCTTCTTTGTCTATTTCCTCCTTCTCTTAGTCATATTCTTTTACCTCTTTTTTTCTTCTTCTACATCTACTTCTACTACAAAACTACTCTTCCTCTTACTCTTCCTCCTTCTCTTCTTTCTCCTCCTCTTCTTCCTTAACCTACACTTCACTATTCACGACCCCTTCAAAAACCACACCTACTACTACAACTACCACTACTACCACTACCACTACGACCCTTACCGTGGACAGCGAGGTGGCGGGCGTGTGGTTGGAGTAGAAGTGTGGCCCACAAGACCTCAGGAGCTCCGCCAAGTCCCCGTAAGGCATGAATTCGAAGACCATCCAAGGGGTTCCTCCGCTCCCTGCCGAAGACGCAAAGAAAACGGGAGGTGAGGCGAGGCGAGGGTGAGTGATGGCTGTTATGTTTTTGTTTTCTTTTTTTGTTTGTTGTGGCTCTGTTTGTATCTTTCTGCTTCATTTTCTTGTTTTGTTTTGATTTCTCCTCTACCTTGTTTTCTTTGCCCTTATTTTTGACGCTCTCTTCCTCCTCCTTTTCTTCCTTTTCTTATCCTTTTTCTATCCTCATATTTCAATCTCTTCCCCTTTCCTCCTTTCCCTCCTTCTTCCCTCTTCCTATTCTTTAACTATTTTCTTTTCTTATTTCTAAACATCTTCCTCCTCCTTCTTTTCCTTCTTCTTGTCTTTCTTTTCCAATTCTCCTTCCATCCCTATCTTTATCCTGTCTCCTCTTTTCCTTCTTCCTCCTTATCCAAAACTACCAAATTCTTCTTCTCTTTTTTTCTCTTCTCTTCTCTTCTCTTTCTTCCTCTTCCTTACTCAGAACTATTCTCCTCCTCCTCCTCCTCCTCCTCTTCCTCCTATTCCTCTTCCTGTTCTTCCTCTTTCTTCTCTTCCCTTCCTTCCTCTACCTCCTGTCTTCCTTATCCAGAACTCCTCCTCTTCCTGTTATTCCTCTTTCTTCTCTTCCCTTCCTTCCTCTCTCTTTCTTCTTCTTCTCCTCTCTACCCCCTCTTCCTTCCTCCTCCTCCTCCTCTTCCTGTTATTCCTCTTTCTTCTCTTCCCTCCCTTCCTCTACTACCTGTCTTCCTTACCCAGAACTCCTCCTCCTCCTCCTCCTCTTCCTACTATTCCTCCTTCTTCTCTTCCCTTCCTCTACCTCCTGTCTTCCTTACCCAGAACTCGTCCTCCTCCTCCTCCTTTTCTTCCTAGTATTCTCCTTATGCCTCTATATCATCTCCATATGCAAAGCTAACTCCTCCTCCTCCTCCTCCTCCTCTTCCTCCTCCTCCTCCTCCTCTTCCTGGACTTACCTTTCACCACGATGCCAATAAGGGTGAGAATGTTCGGGTGGGAGAAGGCAGACATGATTTCCACCTCCCTCATGAAGTCCTCCTCCCCCTCAGCGCTCACACTCTCCTTGATAACCTTCACCGCCACCGTCTTCCTCAGTCTCCCCTCCTCCTCTCTTCCTCCTCCTCCTTCTTCGTTGATGTCTGTTCCGTTTCTGTTGGGTCCTCCTCCTCCTCCTCCTCCTCCTTCTCTGTTTCTTCTGTTCTCGTTTTCTATTGCTTCGTTTTCGTTGTCTTCGTTGTTTTCTTCGTTTTCTTTGAGTCGCGTGTATGTTCCTGCGTGGGAGAAAGAAAACGGGGCGTGGTTGGGTGGAAGAAAATGGGAAGAGGGTTGTTGTGTTGTATTCTGTCTTTCTTTCTTTCTTTCCCTCTCTCTCTCTCTATCACCCTTCCTTTCCTTTCTTTCTTCCTTCCTTCCTTCATCTCTTCTTCTCCCTTTCTCTCTCTATTCCTTCTTTTCCTTTCTTTCTTCCATCCTTCCCTCCCTACTGTCCTTCCTTTCCCTCTCCCCTCTCTTCTCCCTTTCTCTCTCCATTCCTTTCTTTCTTCCGTCCTTCTCTCCCTACCTTCCATCCTTCCTTTCCCCCTCTCCTCTTTTCCTACCCTTCTCTTTCCATTCCTTCCTTTCCTTTCTTTCTTCCTTCCTTTCTGCGTCTCTCCTCTTTTCCTCCCTTTCTCTTTCCATCCCTCCTTTCCTTTCTTTCTTCCATCCTTCCCTCCCTACCTTCCTTCCCTCCTATCCTCTCCCTAAATTCCCCTCCCTCCCTCCCTTTCCTCCTCTCTCTCCTTACCTTCCTCCCTCTCTCCCACCCTCCTCCCTACCTTCCTTAATCCTTCTCATCCCCAACCTCCCTCCTCCTCCTCCCCATCCTTCCCTCCCTTCCCCTCCCCACCACTCACCTTTATACACCTTGCCAAAACACCCCTCCCCAAGCTCCCCCACGAAGGCTATCTCCTCGGGGTGGATGAGCCGCACGGGGAGAGAGTGGACCATGGGTGAATCGGGCCCCTGGGTGTAGTAGTTGGGGTTACTCGCAAAGTTGTAGGCGATCAGCGAATTGGTCTTAGCGATAGTGTCTGGGGATTGCTGTTGGGGAAAAGAGGACGAGAGGGGATTAGAAGTGGGGAATGAGGGGGGACTTCAAGGGGGAGAGAGAGGGAAGAAAGGGGGTTTGATGGGGAAGGGAGAGGGTTGAGGGGGAAGGCAGAGGGATAGAGGTGATTTCAGGGGGAAGGGAGGAGGAAGAAAATGAGTTTGAGGAAGAAGGGAGGGAGAATGGAGGACGAGAGGGGATTAGAAGTGGAGAATGAGGGGAGATTTCAAGGGGGAGAGAGAGGGAAGAAAGGGAGTTTGATGGGGAAGGGAGATAAAGGGAGGGGGGGGTTGTCTCTCTCTCTCTCTCTCTCTCTCTCTCTCTCTCTCTCTCTCTCTCTCTCTCTGTCTATCGCTTTACCTGTTTGTCTGTCTGTTTGTCTGTACTCACCTCCCCAGACTTCTTCTCCCTGTGTCTGTGTCTCACCATCGCACACAGACTCTTCCGCCGCCAGAAGCCGAGCAGCAGCGCCACCACCATCACCACGGAGGCCACGCCCACCACGCCCACCATCGTCACGGGCTGGAACGAGGCACCCCATTGGTCAACACCCTCTGACGTCACAAACTGCTACTCGCCTCCTATTGGTTCAAGGCTTAATGGGGTTGTTAGTGGGTTGTTAGTGTTGTTGTTGTTGTGTTGGTGGGTTTGTGAGTGAAGGGGGAAAGGAAGAGTAAGAAGAAAAGGGAGAGGGAGAGAAAAGAGGAGCTAAGGTGACGTCATCAAGAGTCTGTTCTGTGATTGGTTGAGCTAAAGTGACGTCACGATAGATCTGCCCTGTGATTGGACGATTGGAATAGAGCGATAAACTCACCTCCCTGGGCGTGTGGGTGGTCAGCGTGATCGGGGACGGATGTTCGGACACTGCAACGAAGAAAACGGGGATTAAAAACAGAAAACGGAAAGAACTTGAAGGAAAACGGGAGGAAAAGAGAGAAAAAGGGAAGATTATGGAGGAAAATGGAGAGAAAAGAAAGAAAACGGGAAGAACTTGAAGGAAAACGGGAAGAACTTGAAGGAAAACGGGAAGAGAAGAAAAAGAAAATAATTTGAAGGAAAATGGAAAGAAATGAAAGAAAACGGGAAGAACTTGAAGGAAAACGGGAAGAACTTGAAGGAAAACGGGAAGAACTTGAAGGAAAACGGGAGGAACTTGAAGGAAAACGGGAAGAACTTGAAGGAAAACGGGAGGAACTTGAAGGAAAACGGGAGGAACTTGAAGGAAAACGGGAGGAACTTGAAGGAAAACGGGAGGAACTTGAAGGAAAACGGGAGGAACTTGAAGGAAAACGGGAGGGACTTGAAGGAAAACGGGAGGAACTTGAAGGAAAACGGGAGGAACTTGAAGGAAAACGGGAGGAACTTGAAGGAAAACGGGAGGAACTTGAAGGAAAACGGGAGGAACTTGAAGGAAAACGGGAAGAACTTGGAAGAAAATGGGAATGGAAGAGAGAAAAAGGAAAGAACTGGAAAGAAAATGGGAAGAACTTGAAGGAAAACGGGAAGCGAAGAGAAAATGGAAAGTACGTGAAAGAAAACGAGAATTAAAGAAAGAAAACGGGAAGAATTTGAAGGAAAACGTAAAGTTGAGAAAAAGCAAAGTAACACCAAGGAAACAATAAGTAAACAAGAAAACAGGGGAGTAAACAAACACACACACACACACACACACACACACACACACACACACACACACACACACACACACACACACGTAAGCGAAAAAAAAAAAAAAAAAAACACGAACAGATAACCGAAAGAAACCGGAAAGAAAAACAGGAAAAAAACAAGGTAAACACAAACAGACAAATACAAACACACACACAAACACGCACAAACACACACACAAACAAGGACCCAGGACAAACACACACAAACGCACACACACACACACAACAACATCCCAATCCCCCGACACCCCCCACCAGCCACCCTCCCTCTCCCTCATCCCCCCCCACCCCCCCACAAGCACACAAACACCCAATACTCACGGATTTCTCCCCTTCTTGATTCACACCGCGAATGGGGATCCACCTTCGTCCCGTCGTCACAGTAACAAAGGAACCCGAGAGGGGCGTCCTTGTTTGGGTCACAAGACGGCACCTGACCACACGGGTTCGTGCTACACACATCAACGACTACGGGGTCAAAGGTCACTAGTGGGCTTGGGGACTGCTTGGCGTGTTTTGGCGAAGGGGCTGACCTCTGAGTTCGAGTAGCCCATGGTCTCGTCTCTCTCGCGGCAGTGGTTGTGGTGGTGGTTGCGGTGTTCTGGTTGTTGGTCGTGGTGGTTTTGGTGGTGTTCCGAGGGTTGGGTTGCTTCAAAGAGGTTCTGGTTACGGGAAGAGGGTCGGTTTCTGCCCCTGGGTTGGATTCTGCCCCTGGGTTGGATTCTGCCCCTGGGTTGGTTTCTGCCCCTGGGTTGGTTTCTGCCCCTGGGTTGGATTCTGCCCCTGGGTTGGTTTCTGCCCCTGGGTTGGATTCTGCCCCTGGGTTGGTTTCTGCCCCTGGGTTGGATTCTGCCCCTGGGTTGGATTCTGCCCCTGGGTTGGTTTCTGCCCCTGGGTTGGTTTCTGCCCCTGGGTTGGATTCTGCCCCTGGGTTGGATTCTGCCCCTGGGTTGGTTGAGGAATTTGGGGTTCTTTTGGGGATCCTTGTTGGGATGGTGGCTTCCTTCCCAGTGGTTTTGGTCGTGGTGGAAGGGTTGGGGTGGTTGGGGAAGGAGTTGGTTGAGGAATTAGTGGGAGGGATGGTGGTAGTGTTGGTGTGTGTGTGGTTGATATGTGAACTGGCACCCATTCTCGTAGTAGTAGAGGTAGTAGTAGTAGTAGTAGTAGTAGTATTTGTAGTGGTAAACAGTTCGGGTTGAGTTATACTACCACTACTGCTACCACTACTACTACTACTGCTACTACTACTACTACTACTACTTGAGTTATGTGAGGTTGTAGTAGCAGTAGTAGTAGTAGTAGTAGTTATCTCTCTTTCCCCTTTATCAAGAGAAGCGGTCTTAGAAAGGACTGAACGCACTGAGGTCTCTTTGGGTGAGGGGAGAGAGGGGAGAGAAGGAGGGGAGTGAGATGAAAGGGGAGAGGAGGTAGAAGAGGGGAGAAGAGGTTTGTTTGTATCTTGAGTATGTGTAGATGAAGGGAGAGAAGTGGGAGAAGAGGAGAGAGGAGAGGGGAGAGGAGAGTCATTGGAGAGTAGCTTCCTGTCTCCCCGCTTTGGTAGGACATAATTGAGGGGTGTGGAGGAGACTTGAGACCCCAGCACCCCCCTCCGACCTGGGGAGAAACTGGGGGACTGGGGAGATGGTTGACTGGACTGACTGGATGGTTGACTAGGGAAGGGACTGGGGGACTGGGAAGGATATGGGTGAGTGGATGACTGACTGGTAAGGGATTGATTTTGGGGTTGAACTGGGGAAACTGGCAAACTGGGGTGCTGGCCGACTGACTGACTGGGGATCGAACTGGGGACCGGCTGACCTTTCCTCCGTGACCTCAAGGGATTTAGGAGGTCAAGTGAGGTCACGTTCAGGTCACGAGCTTCAGTAACCTCTGCGCGCTTGGTCAACCCCATTTCAACCCTTTCTTGTGTGAGGTTGAGTGAGGTTGAGGCACCACCATCATCATCACCACCACCACCACGCAGGTCAGAGGTCACGAGGTCAAGGTCATTTGGGGTCACTTGAGGCGCGTGACCTGACCTCCGGCTTCTGTGATGACCCATTCTGACCTGAAATGAGAGATAATGGGTGTTTAGAGAGAGAGAGAGAGAGAGAGAGAGAGAGAGAG
>NC_066569.1:5807636-5820136 GCF_024679095.1 Eriocheir sinensis | reverse complement strand
TCCTCCGCCTCCTCCTCCTCCTCCTCTATGTCTCTTTGAATTCTCCACTAATTGGCTAATGAAATCAAACTGCAGGCTTTTAATTAACAGAATCTTGGAGCAAAAGAAAATGGATCAGGGAGTTATTTGTGTTATGTTATGTTATTTTCATTTTCCTCTTCCTCCTTATCACAGAACTAGTCCTCCTCCTCTTCCTCTTCTTTCTCCGTCGCTCCTCCTGAGATGACAACCTATCACCACCATAGCCACCCTTTGTACCATCTACCCCCACCTATCAACCATTTTATCTAACCTCTTCTGGAATGTGTCTATCCTATTGGCACTCACCACATGACTGCCAGGCCTGTTCCACTCATCCACCACTCTGTTAGTAAGCCAATTCCTTCCTGTGTCCTTGTTGAATCTGAATGTGTCCAACTTAAATCCATTGCTACGTGTTTTCTTCTCTTCTCGCATGTGTCTATCGTATTGGCACTCACCACATGACTGCCAGGCCTGTTCCACTCATCCACCACTCTGTTAGCAAACCGATTCTTGCCTATGTCCTTGTTGAATCTGAATGCATCTAACCTGAACCCATTGCTACGAGTCCTCCCTGGCTCCCCTACCACAAGAACATTATTAATATCCCTCTAATTAAAGCCTTTGATGTATTTATAAATTTGAATCTGTTCCTACGTGTCCCGCCCGCCTCTCCTACCGCTAATCCCTTATTAACATCGTCCTAATTAAAGCCCTTCATCTATATATAAACCTCAATCGAGTCTCCTTCGCGCCCCTCGCCTTTTTCGAGAGTGGAAATTGAAATGTTTAGGTCCCTCCTTAAATGGCGAGGGTTTTTTTACCCTTTTCTTTTCTTTCCTATCTTTTTTTTTCTCTATCTTTTTCCATCCCCTTTTTTTCCTTGCCTATCTCTTTCTTCCTCTTCTTCCTCTTTTTTTCCACCCTTTGTCCCCTCTTCTATTTCTCTCCTTCTCTTCCTTTTATTTTCTCTCCACCCCTTTTTCTTCTCCTCCATTCTCTTTTCTCCACCCTCATTCTCCTCTCTCTCTCTCTCTCTCTCTCTCTCTCTCTCTCTCTCTCTCTCTCTCTCTCTCTCTCTCTCTCTCTCTCTCTCTCTCTCTCTCTCTCTCTCTCTCTCTCTCTCTCTCTCTCTCTCTCTCTCTCTCTCTCTCTCTCTCTCTCTTCTCTCTCTCTCTCTTTCATATATGAAATCGAAATAAAATAAATAAAAAATAATAATAAGTAAATAAAATAAATAAATAAACAAATAAAGAAAATAAAAAGATCACGAACCCTTTAATGAAAGACGTGTGTGTGTGTGTGTGTGTGTGTGTGTGTGTGTGTGTGTGTGTGTGTGTGTGTGTCTTGCCAGGTGTGTGCGGAGGAGGAGGAGGAGGAGGAGGAGGAGGAGAAGGAGGAGGAGGAGGAGGAGAAATAATAAATGTGATTGATAACGGAGAAAGAAGAGGAGGTGGTGAGACAAGGAAGAGGAAGAGGAGGAGGAAGAGGAGGAGGAGGAGGAGGAGGAGGAGGAGGAGTGCAGTGATATGGAGGAAGAGGAAAACGAAAATAAAGATAGAAAATGAGGAAGAGGAGATGGGCGAGATGACATTATAATATTATGATGGAAGAAGGAAGAAGAAGAGGAAGAGGAGGAGGAGGAGGAGGAGGAGGAGGAGGAGGAGGAGATAAAAAGCCGCAAGGAAGGAGAGGAAGGACGGTAACTGAAGAAGGAGATAGAGAAGAAAGAAAAGTGAGGGAAAGAAATGGAAAAAAGAAAGTGAGAGGAAAAAAAGGGAAGGAAAAGAAAGGAGGAAAAGAAAGCATGAGAGAAGGAAATGAAAGTAGGAATGAAAGGGAAAAGAGAAGGGAAGGAAAAGAGAAGAAGAAAAGAAAAGGAGGAAGAAAAGGGAGAGAAAGAAAACACAGAACCAACGGAAAGGAAAGGAAAAGAAAGGAGAGGAATAAAAAAGAAAAGATGAAACAGAGGAGAAGGAAAAACAGGGGGAAAAAGAAGAGGGGAGGAAAGAAGAGGAGAAGGGAAAGAAGAGATAAGAAAAGGAATAAGAGGAACGAAAAAAGAGGAAGAAAAGAAAGGAGAAGAAAGGGAGATGAATGAAGGAGAATGTGAACGAAAAAGAGAAGAAGGAAAAAAGGAGGGAAAAAGAAAAGGGGAAAAAGAAGAGGGGGAAAAAGGAGGAACGAAGGGAAAGCCAAGGAAAGGAGAAAAGATGAAAGGGAGATGAATGGAAGGGAAAGAGAAATGGAAAAGAGAAAGGGAAGGAAAATAGAAAGGAAAAAGAAAAGGGAAAAAAAGAAAGGAGTTAATAGAAGGAGGAACGAAGGGAAAGCCAAGGAATGAAGAAAAGATGAAAGGGAGGTGAATGGAAGAGAACGAGATGGAAAAGAGAAAGGGAAGGAAAAGAAGAGAAAAAAGAGGGAAAAAAAGAAGAGGGGAAAAAGAGGCAGGAACGAAGGAGAAAAAGATGAAAGGGAAGAAAACGAAATAGAAAAAAAAGGGAAGGAAAAGAAGAGAGAAAAAAGAAGAGGAAAAAAAAGAAGAGGGGAAAAAGAGGCAGGAACTAAAGGAGAAAAGATGAAAGGGAAGAAAGCGAGATGAAAAAAGAGAGAGGGAAGGAAAAAAGACGAGGGGGAAAAAAGAAGAGGGGAAAAAAGAAGAGGGGAAAAAAGAAGAGGGGAAAAAAGAAGAGGGAAAAAAAGAAGAGGGGAAAAAAGAAGAGGGGAAAAAAGAAGAGGGTTAAAAGAGGCAGAAACGAAGGAGAAAAGATGAAAGGGAAGAAAACGAGATGAAAAAAGAGAGGGAAGGAAAAAAGAAGAGGGGAAAAAAGAAGAGGGGGGAAAAAAGAAGAGAGGAAAAAAAGAAGAGGGTTAAAAGAGGCAGAAACGAAGGAGAAAAGATGAAAGGGAAGAAAACGAGATGAAAAAAGAGAGAGGGAAGGAAAAAAGAAGAGGGGAAAAAAAGAAGAAGGGGAAAAAAGAAGAGGAGAAAAAAGAAGAGCGGAAAAAGAGGTAGGAAAGAGAAAGGGAAGGAAAAGAAGAGAGAAAAATAGAAGAGGGGTAAAAAGAAGAGGGTAAAAGAAAAGGGAGTGAATTCAAACACTCTTCACCCCCTTGTCACGTTTCAGAACTAAACATTATGAAACAGCTTTAGACGAAACAGCTACGGAGGTGTTTGTTTTGCTTTCTCAGATATATATTCCTCTCTCTCTCTCTCTCTCTCTCTCTCTCTCACTCAAGCACAAACATTTTAAATTAAACAAAAACTCACTGAGGAGAGAAAAAAATCGATATATCAACCTCTCTCTCTCTCTCTCTCTCTCTCAAGGATGAGAGAGAGAGAGAGAGAGAGAGAGAGAGAGAGAGAGAGAGAGAGAGAGAGAGAGAGAGAGAGAGAGAGATTCTTTTCATTACAAACCATCTTCTTTAGGGAAAAATTTTGCAAGACCCGCCTACACACACACACACACACACACACACACACACACACACACCCACTCACACACGCACCCACGCACACACACATGCAGGTGACCATCCAGGCTGACTTGTTTTAATTAGACAAAGAATAAAAACAAACAGACACACAAACAAACATGAGCCACGCATTAATAATCTTGTGTGTGTGTGTGTGTGTGTGTGTGTGTGTGTGTGTGTGTGTGTGTGTGTGTGCGACTTTTATTTTTACTACTACTACTATTATAACTATTATTATTACTACTACTACTACTACTACTACTACTACTACTACTACTACTACTACTATTACAACTACTACTACTAATACCACCACTACTACTACAATGACTAATACTACCACCACTACCACTACTACTACTACTACTACTATTACAACTACTACTACTAATACCACCACTACTACTACAATGACTAATACTACCACCACTACCACTACTACTACTACTACTATTACTTCTACTGCTACTACTACTACTACTACTACTACAAATAACAATAATAGTACTTACACTAGAGTTGAGTTAGATCCATTTCGATGTACACACGAACACACGAACACACAAACGTAATTCCTTGTTTTTTAATCCATCCAAAACTTTTTTCTTCTTTTTTCTTCTTCTTCTTCTTCTTCACTTCATTTTTATCCCTTTTCTCTTTTTCCTTTCGTTTATTTATTTTCCTCGTCAGTCACACATCCTTCTTCTCTCTTTTTCTCTCTTCCTCTTCTTTCTCTATTTCCTCTTTTTTCTTCTTAGTCCTTTTCTTCTTCTTCTTCCTTTAGGGCGCCACAATGCTCCGTTCATTATCTCACATCCTCTCTCTCTCACTTTCTCACTCTCTCACATTATCTTTCAAGGTCTCTTCAGGTAGGAAAAAAAATATAAAATGTATTGTCCTCGGTGAGAAAATCTTGCGACCAACTGAAAATTAAATGAGAAAGGAGAGAGTTGTTAAATGAGAAAAAATATATATAAGAAAATAGAAAACAATATAGATAAAAAAAAATGAGATAAATGAGCAAATGAAAAAAATGGATAAAAATGTGAATGAAAAAATGAGAATAATGAGAAAAAAAGATAGTACTGTGCCTGAGAGAGAGAGAGAGAGAGAGAGAGAGAGAGAGAGAGATAATAAAATAACAAACAAACAAAAATGTAAATCATGAACGCAAACACAAATACATCATCTCTCTCTCTCTCTCTCTCTCTCTCTCTCTCTCTCTCTCTCTCTCTCTCTCTCTCTCTCTCTTTCTTACGCATACACAAACACACTTCAACTAAACCAAATAAAAACGATAAAAAACAATAACAAATAAAATAAAATAATAAATAAAAGAAATAAAAGGGAAAACAAATAATTCCAGGACAAAATAAATGTTAAGAAATGTGTATTGAAGTTATTATTATTATTATTATTATTATTATTATTATTATTATTATTATTGTTTTCTGAGTAACTCTTAAACGTCAATTAGATAAAAAAAAAAACAATAATGAAAAGTAAATTATCTCGTAAATCACTTAATTAATAAAAAAGATTCACCGTAACACTTTTTTTCTTTCGCTTTTTTTTCCCAGAACGTAAAAAAAATATATATATGAATCCTTTCCAACACTTAACTTTTAATCCACTTTTTTTCCAACTTTAGCTTTTTATTCACTTTTCTAATTAAACGAAGATCGAGGAGGAGAAAATTAAAATATGAGACAGAGGAAAATAAAAGAATCGAGGAAGAGAAGAAGAGAATGAGGAAGAGAAGAAAGAAAGAAGGAAGAGGAGAAGGAAAGAAGAGAGGAAGGAAAATCAAAAAGAAATTAGAAAGGGAAGAAGGAAGGAAGGAAAATTAAAAAAAGAAAGGAGGAAGGGAAGAGAAATGACAAGAAAAGAGGAAGGAAAATAAGAAGAGAAGAGGAAGAGAGAGAGAGAGAGAGAGAGAGAGAGAGAGAGAGAGAGAGAGAGAGAGAGAGACGTCCAACGAAACAACAAACAAACTTTCCAATTTTGTTTGTTTTCTCTTTATTTTCCAAACAAACAAAAATATAAGAAAAGAAGACAAGCGGAGGCAAAACAGAGAAGAAGAGAGTTAAGAAATAAAGGAGAAAGAAAAGAATGAGAAAGTAAGAAAAAAGAAAAGATTAAGAAAGAAAAAAAGAAAGACAGAAAGAAAAGAGAAAGGAAGATAGAAGGGAGGAAGAAAAGAGAAAAAAAAGAAAGAAAACAGGAAAACAAGAAAGAAAAGAGAAAGGAAGATAGAAGGGAGGAAGAAAAGGGAGAATAAAGAAAGAAAAAAGAAAAATAAGAAAGAAAAAAGAAAGATAGAAGAAAAGAAAGAGAAAAAGAAGATCAAGTAAATAAAAAAGCTGAAAAGGAAAATTGAAATATAAACAAAATAAAAACAAAAAAGGAGAAAAGCGATGAAAATATTATAAACTTTTCCTACTGAACTTTTTGTACGCTTCCAAAACAAATGAAAAGAGAGAAAAGGGAAAAGAGAACACGAAGACAGGAAATAGAGGAGAAAGATAAAGAGAAATACGAGGAATATAAATGAATTAGAAAGTAAGAAAGAAAAAAAGATAGATGAGAGAGCGACGGAAAAAAGAAAAGAAAGGAAAAGAAGAAAAAGAAGACAGGAAATAGAGGAGGAAGATAAAGAGACACGAGGAATGTAAATAAGAAAGAAAGAAAGAAAGAAAGAAAGAAAGAAAGAAAGAAAGAAAGATAGAAAGAAAGAGAAATAAGAAAGACGGAAGTGAGCGACGAAAAGAAAAGGAAGGAGAAGAAAAAAACGAAGACAGAAAATAGAGGAATATAAATAAGAAAGAAAAAGAAAGAAAGAAAGAAAGAAAGAAAAGATTGAAGCAAGTGACGAAAAACTTCACCCTAACTTTTTTTTTCACTTTTCCAAACAAACAAACAAACAAAAAAAAAACGCGAAGAAAAGAAAGAAGAAAAGGAAGACAAGAAAAAAACGAATGAAGGAAGATATAAAAAAGCGATAAAGAAAGAGTGCGACAAAAAAGAAAGAAAAAACGAAATGAAAAGGAAAAAAAAAGAAAAAAAACGAAGTAAAGAAAGAAGGAGTTGAAGAGAGAGAGAGAGAGAGAGAGAGAGAGAGAGAGAGAGAGAGAGAGAGAGAGAGAGAGGAAAGTGATTAACGAAAGAACACCATAAAAAAATACAGAAAAACGAAGATGCGGAAACAAAACAAAAAAAAAAAACAGAAAAAAGAAAAACCACACACAAGAAAACACAAAATAAAAACACACAAACGCACAAACAAAAAAAAATGGAGGTTTTCAGAGATTTCAGTGAACGGAAACGAAGCGAGCGAGCGAGCGAGCGAGTCAAGCCAACGAGGGGAAGAGAATCCAACGTACGTCTGTCCCCTCACACGTCTGCCGGGTAACTGAGGGCAGAGAGCAGCGTTGTCAAGGTGTGGAGGCGAGGGTCAGACAGTCACTTTATTCCCAAGGCCCTTCCGTGTGGCTAGCAGTGTTGCCAACGGGGGAGGAGAGGCGGGAAGGGAAGGGAAGGAAGGAAGGAGAGAGAGAGAGAGAGAGAAAGATAGATAGATAAACAGATAGACAGATAGACAAACAGAGACATACAAAAACAAACAGACAGAAAGACAGACAGACAGAAAAACAGACAGAGACAGACACACACTTTAAAAAGAAGACAGGCGTGCAGAAAGACAGACGAGGAAAAAAAAAAAAAATAAACAACATCGCATCTACATTCCTCTCATTTATTTCCCCTTCGTATTCAAATTCCCGGATATATATATTTTCCAAACACAAATATCGACGTTTAAATTACAGCACTTTCGTTTGACTCAATTTTCCTTTTTTTTTTTTTTTTGTTCATTTTTATTTT
Source organism: Eriocheir sinensis (assembly GCF_024679095.1). Lineage (NCBI taxonomy): Eukaryota > Metazoa > Arthropoda > Malacostraca > Decapoda > Varunidae > Eriocheir > Eriocheir sinensis. The sequence goes on along the minus strand of NC_066569.1, from coordinate 5,812,756 downwards.
CGTGATTCGCAAAAAGGTAAAAAAAAAAATATAGTTACCCTCATGTGTGTGTGTGTGTGTGTGTGTGTGTGTGTGTGTGTGTGTGTGTGTGTGTGTGTGTGTGTGTGTGTGTGTGTGGCCTGATTAGGTTGTCAACAGGATATGGTGTAGATGAATGAACGTGTCTGTCTGTCTGTCAATCTGTCTGTCTGTCCGTCTATCTGTCAACCTCAAAACAGACGACCATACAAGACACACTTAACCCACTGTTTTTTTTTTTTTTTCGTGTTTTTTTCCGTTTATTTTCACCCACTTATGTTTTTTTTTCTCTCTCTCTCTCTCCTTCCTCGTTTTTTTTTTCTTTCGACAGCTCCTTACTCCCTTCATTAACACACACACACACACACACACACACACACACACACACACACACACACACACGCACACTGTACTCTCAGACACAAGAACCTTTCACATTTCCTTTCTCCTTTTTCCTTCCTTATTTTTCTTCTTTCTTTCCTTTTCTTCCTCTTCATACTCATCTTTTTCTCCTCTTACTCCCATCTTCTCCTCCTTCTCCTCCTCTTCATCCTCTTCATTAATATCTTCTCTCTTATTCCTATCTCCTCCTCCTCTTCTTTCTTTCCTAGTCTTCCTTCACCTACTTCTCCTCTTTATAAACATCCTCTTCCTCCACTTATTCCTATCTCCTCTTCCTCCTCCTCCTCCTCCTCCTCCTCTTTCTTTCCGATTACTCCTTCATCTCCCTTCATACAAATCCTCTTTCTTCTCCTATAAGTAATGATTACAACACTTCTCGTGGAATCTAAGCGTCTGTAAGGTGACGTAAATCCCCCAATGAAAGGCCAAGGAAGTACAGAAGGCAATAAACTCAAGCAGAGAAATAATACTGATGAAAGACAAACAGGGGTGGAGGAAGAGTAAGACCTTATCGAACGCTTTCAGGAATAGTAAGTGATCAAGTCTGCTTCTAATCCGCCCGCCTACAGATTCTAACCCTCTCCCCCTGTACTTGAATCTCCGGTTTCCATTACAGGCCAAACGATTTCCGCTGTGGTAGACGGTCACTGTTCTGCCCGTAAACCTATCAGGAGTGGTGTACCGCGGGGCTTGTTCAATCTCCCACTCTCTTGCTGTTGGCCACTAATGATCTTGCCGAAATAACTGTTCTACCCGCTCCTACGCCGATGACTCTACTCTGCATTACTCACCGTCTGCCACTCTCTGTTGTTCATTATTAATCTTTCTGAAGCGAATTGTTCTACCCACTCCTACGCCGATGACTCTTCTTTGCATTACTCAGCGTTTGCCACTCTCTGTTGTTCATTATTAATCTTTCTGAAGCGAATTGTTCCATCCACTCCTACGCCGATGACTCTTCTTTGCATTACTCACCGTCTGCCACTCTCTGTTGTTCATTATTAATATTTCTGAAGCGAATTGTTCTACCCACTCCTATGCCGATGACTCTTCTTTGCATTACTCACCGTCTGCCACTCTGTTGTTCATTATTAATCTTTCTGAAGCGAATTGTTCTATCCACTCCTACGCCGATGACTCTTCTTTGCATTACTCACCGTCTCACAATCTCTTTCTGTGGCTCATTCATGATATTTACAAACCAAACTGTTCAATCCACTTCTAAGCTGATGACTCCATTCTGCATTACTCAACACCTTTCAACAGAATACCCTCCCAACAGAAATTATATGATTAGACTGGAGGCTGTAGAACGCTTAATCTCAGACCTTGCTATCATTTCCGATTGGGGGAGAAGCAACCTGGTGTCCTTCAACGCCTCAAAAACTCAAAATTTATCCACCTGATCACTCGACACAATCTTCCAAACACCTGTCCCCTATTCTTCGATAACACTCAGCTGTCACCTTCTCCAACACTAAACATCCTCGGTCTGTCCTTAACTCAAAATCTTAACTGGGAATTTCATATCTTATCTCTAACTTCTTCACTAAACATCCTTGGTCTCTACTTAACTCAAAATCTTAACAGGGAATTGCATATCTTATCTCTAACTTCTTCACTAAACATCCTTGGTCTCTACTTAACTCAAAATCTTAACTGGGAATGTCATATCTTATCTCTCACCTTTTTCACTAAACATCCTTGGTCTCTACTTAACTCAAAATCTTAACAGGGAATTTCATATCTTATCTCTAACTTCTTCACTAAACATCCTTGGTCTCTACTTAACTCAAAATCTTAACAGGGAATTGCATATCTTATCTCTAACTTCTTCACTAAACATCCTTGGTCTCTACTTAACTCAAAATCTTAACTGGGAATTTCATATCTTATCTCTAACTTTTTCACTAAACATCCTTGGTCTCTACTTAACTCAAAATCTTAACTGGGAATTTCATATCTTATCTCTAACCTCTTCACTAAACATCCTTGGTCTCTATTTAACTCAAAATTTTAACTGGAAACTTCATATCATCTCGTTTCTCACTTCTTTCAATACACTAAACATTCCTGGCTTATTTTTAACTCAAAATCTCAACTGGAAACTTCACATCACTAAATCTTGGGGGCATATTCTGAGACATTTCGGCGCGTAAACACACACACATTCGGGAAGGCTTTCGTGGGTGTTGTGGTGTTCACGGGAAGTCTTAGGGCCGTATTTTAAGACACCATCGCTTCTCACATCAACTATTTCTAAAGGTCAAAGAGGGGATCAATCTGCTTTTCATGAGTGTTTTTCAAGGTTCATGGCACAGAAAAAGGGTCTCACTACCACCAGGGTCATAAAACTACTCCTGGAAATGCCCAAAACTCCTATACGAAAGCCTTGTCAAATATGTGTTTCTTTAGGTTCATGGTACAGAAGAAGACTCACACTACCACCAGGGTCATGAAACTACTCCTGGAAATGCCCAAAACTCCTATGAAAGCCTTGACAAATATGTGAACTCGGGCGACGAAATGTTTTAAAATACGACACTTAGGACCCTGGTGGTAGTGAGTAAACACCCTTTGTATGACGAACGCTACAAAACACGATGAGAACCCGATTGATTTTACTGATGCCCTTCGGAAATATTGGATGTAAGAGGCGGGAGAGACTCAAAATGCCAACCCTTTGATCTTTCCCTTTGTCTCACTTCTACTAAACTCAAAATCAGACAACACAGAAGAGTTTGTTGGTAATGCCCTTTGGAAATGTTGGATGTAAGAGGCGGGAGAGACTCAAAATACCAACCCTTTGATCTTTCCCTTTGTCTCACTTCTACTAAACTCAAAATCAGACAACACAGAAGAGTTTGTTGGTAATGCCCTTTGGAAATGTTGGATGTAAGAGGCGGGAGAGACTCAAAATGCCAACCCTTTGATCTTTCCCTTTGTCTCACTTCTACGAAACTCAAAATCAGACAACACAGAAGAGTTTGTTGGTAATGCCCTTTGGAAATGTTGGATGTAAGAGGCGGGAGAGACTCAAAATGCCAACCCTTTGATCTTTCCCTTTGTCTCACTTCTACATAAACTCAAAATCAGACAACACAGAAGAGTTTGTTGGTAATAGCCTTCGGAAATGTTGGATGTAAGAGGCGGGAGAGACTCAAAATGCCAACCCTTTGATCTTTCCCTTTGTCTCACTTCTACTAAACTCAAAATCAGACAACACAGAAGAGTTTGTTGGTAATGCCCTTTGGAAATGTTAGATGTGAGAAGCGGGGAGCGTCTGGGAATACCAACCCCGCCCTTGAACTTTCCATTTGTGTTCCTTTTTTATATTTATTTATACTTCCTCTTGAGCTTTTTCAGGATATAATAAAAATAATAATAATAATAATGACAATAAAAATAACAACGATAATAATAACAGAAGGATAAAGAAGACTGCAAGGAAGAGGAAGAGAAAGAGAAATGAAAAGAAGAAAAGAAAAAGGAAAAGAGAAAGGAGAGGGCAAGAATGCATGGAAAGAAAAGGAAAAGAAAAAGGAGGAAGAAGAAAGAAGATGAATTTGAGCAAGAAAGAAAACGTGTGCTGGGTATATTTCCTATCTAAAAACCAACCCTCCGCTCACTACCCTACCACTTATATAACAAAATACCAACCCTTTGATCATTCCCTTTGTCTCACTTCTACAAAACTCAAAATCAGACAACACAGAAGAGTTTGTTGGTACTAGTCTTTGGAAATGTTGGATGTGAGAAGCGGGGAGCGTCTGGGAATACCAACCCCGCCCTTGAACTTTCCATTTGTGTTCCTTGACATGTACTCAAAATCAGACATACCGAAATACCGAAAATTTGAGCAGCGAGTAGCGGGCTTTTTTTATTATTATTATTACTATTATTATTATTATTGTTACCTTTTTTTGTGCCCTTGAGCTGTCTCCTTTGTTGTAAAAAAAAAAAAAGAACTTGTTATTCGAATATGCCACAAATGGAAGCTATACAGATACATTGCTTACTAAAGGAATACTGAGGCAAGACTATTTAGGGCCCTTTGCTCCTCGCTGGCTGTGGCAATATCCTCAATATCAATCATCAACAGGTGAGATAGACAGGTAAACAGGTCTACAGGTGAAGCTATGAATACCTGTCCTTGCGTGAGAGGTAGTAATATGAGGCAGGTTCAATGGATTAACCAGAATAGATTGTGGTGTGTGTGTGTGTGTGTGTGTGTGTGTGTGTGTGTGTACTGTCTCTAAACACACCCACACACACACACACGAGGAGGAGGAGGAGAAGGAGGAGGAGGAGGAGGAGGAGGAGGAGGAGGAAGAAGAGGAGGAGGAGGAGGAGGAGAAGGAATGATTCACTTTCGACCTTCTAGACGAGTGAGGAAAATAAATAAATAATAATAATAATAATAATAATAATAATAATAATAATAATAATAATAATAAAAATAACAACAGCAATAATAATAGAAGGATAAAGAAGATAACAAGGAAGAGGAAGAAAAAGAGAGAAAAAAAGAAAAAGAAGAAAAGAAAAATGAAAAGAAAAAGAAGGGAAGAATATATCGAAAGGAAAGGAAAAGAAAAAGGAGGAAGAAGAAGGAAGATAAATGTGAGCGAGAGAGAATATGTAGAGTGGCCATAAGTCTCTCTCTCTCTCTCTCTCTCTCTCTCTCTCTCTCTCTCTCT
>NC_066569.1:5777636-5792636 GCF_024679095.1 Eriocheir sinensis | reverse complement strand
TTTTTTTTTTTCTCACAAACGGCAAGTTGAAAGAAATAAAAGACGTCTGGGAAAAAAGTCTCTCTCTCTCTCTCTCTCTCTCTCTCTCTCTCTCTCTCTCTTTTTCTCTCTCTATCTCTCTCTCTCTCTCTCTCTCTCTCTCTCTCTCTCTCTCTCTCTCTCTCTCTCTCTCTCTCAAGAGAGAGAGAGAGAGAGAGAGAGAGAGAGAGAGAGAGAGAGAGAGAGAGAGAGAGAGAGAGAGAGAGAGAGATCAAAATACATAGATTAAACAAAATATATGTATAAATGCCTCACAAGAGATTAAAAAAGAAAAGCACAGGAAAATACACATAAAAAATAAAAATGTAAATATATAAACAGCCAGGTATACAAAGCAATCCATCAAACAATAGCTTACCTTGAGTCTCCACTTTGGATATTGGACAGGTAGATTCCACTTTCATCATCAGCCTCCTACCTCCACTTCCTGCTCACCTGTAATTGTAAAAAGGGACATTACTCTTTCTGTCATCACAAACATATTTTTATCACTCTGTTTTATTGGGTTGAGTGATAAAATACCAATGCCACTAACTACTCTGGCATGATTAGTAACAGTAATAGCACAATCATTTTTCACATTCATTACATCACCATCACTCAAGGACACATATGGAGGAGGAGGAGGAAGTAACACATAGGTCGGCATTGTCTCGCGCCTCAACCCCTTACATCAACTATTTTCAAAGGCCAAAAAAGAGATTAATAGGTTTCTAATGAGTGTTCTTTTAGGTTCATGGTACAGAGGAAGGGTCACTCTACTACAAGGGTCATAAAACTACCCCAGGAAATGCGCAGAGCTCCTAGGAAAGCCTTGTCAAATATGTGTTTCTTTTAGGTTCATGGCACAGAGGAAGGGTCACTCTACTACAAGGGTCATAGAACTGCCCCAGGAAATGTGCAGAACTCCTAGGAAAGCCTTGTCAAATATGTGTTTCCTTGGGCTCATGGTACAGAGAAAGGGTTGAACTACCCCCAGGGTCATAAAACTACCCATGGAGATGCGCAGAAATCCCATGAAAGCCTTGTCAGATGTGTGTTCCTTTTTGGGTCATGGTACAGAGAAAGGGTTGAACTACCCCCAGGGTCATAAAACTACCCATGGAAATGCGCAGAACTCCTAGGAAAGCATTGTGAAATATGTGTTTCTCTAGGTTCACGGTACTGGACCCACATTCGCCGCGTGATGGACGACGGGTTCGAACTCACGCTACCACTCGGATTTTCAGTCACCACCAGGGCCATAAGACTACCCATGGAAATGCGCAGAACTCTTAGGAAAGCATTGTGAAATATGTGTTCCTCTAGGTTCACGGTACAGAAGAAGGGTCGAAATACCACCAGGGCCATAAGACTACCCATGGAAATGCGCAGAACTCTTGGGCCGACCATCAGCCCCACCTGGAAGAAGGGTCCACCAGCGCAATCAGGCCCCACCCATGGAAATGCAAAAAAAAATTGTGAAGTATGTGTTTCTCTAGGTTCACGGTACAGAAGAAGGGTCGAAATACCACCAGGGCCATAAGACTACCCCAGGAAATGCGCAGAACTCCTAGGAAAGCCTCGTCAAATATGAGTACTTGGTTCCTTACTCTCCACTTCGCCCTCATGACTCCACTCTGTACCACTCCACATCACTCAACTCAAGACCACCACATCAGGAAATACAACACTCACGGCTGGACGCTGCGGAACACTTAACCTTGCTCTCATTTCAAATTGGAGCAGACAGAACCCGGCCTTGCCTTTGTATATATTAACCCGGTACCAGCGACGGGCCAAATTTGTGCCACGATATAAACCCCCCAAAATAGATGATGCATGAACTGATCACAAATGCGTTGATATATAATTATGAAATGGTTTGCGTGAGTGATGATTTTTTCTCATTAATTCGCTTAGAGGAGCCTTTAAGAAACATGATCCCCGCAGCTACCGGGTTAAGATCGTATCACTAAAGGTCTCGGCACATCAGTTCGTCAATTTAAAAAGCCTCTCGTATATAAATATCTGCTGGGTGGTGTTCTTTTAATCCCTCTTTTCCTCCCTTTTATTTGCCTTTCTTTTTTATTTTCCTTCTCCTTTCTTTTCTTCTTTTTTTTCTTCCCTTTCTTCCCTTTCTTTTCCTCCTCCTCCTCCTCCTACGTCTTGAAATGAAAATCACCCATGAATATTCGGTTAATCTTCTCTGTGACCTTGGAGAATAGTCGTAATGGGATCCGATACGTTTAAAATTATGGACCATTGCATCACAGCCCTTTTGGAGAGTGAAATCAAAGGGACATATTCGTATAAGCACCTCAGGACCCAAGCGCACATATCTGATAAGGCTTTCGTAGGAGTGTTGGGCATTTCCAGGGGTAGTGTCATGGCCCCTCTTGTAGTTCGACCCTTCTTCTGTACCTTGGACCAAAAAACACACTTATTAGAACCCGATTGATCTTCTTAGTGGCTTGCATCACAGCCATTTTGGAGAGTGAAATCAAAGGAAGGGTCACATTCCTAAGCACTTCGGGACCCAGGCGCATTTGACAAGGCTTTCGTAGGAGTGTTGGGCATTTCCAGGGGTAGTTTGATGGCCCTTCTTGTAGTCTGACCCTTCTTCTGTACCCTGAGCCTTAAAACACACTTATTAGAACCCTATTGATGTTATTAGTGCCCTTTAAAAATAGTTATGTGAGGTGGAGGGGACAGAGTATATCAACGTTTTTTACCCTAATCAACTCTCCTCCTCTTACTGACAGTCTTCTATCTCTTAAACTCCCCCGTAGTGTTGCATTTCTTTCTATCTTCTACTGATATTTTCATTCTGATTGCTCCTCTGAACTTGCTAACATTATTATAGAGGAAACATGAGGTCCTCTGAATGGCGGAGTTACGGCTTCAAAGTTTTCTAAAAGGAGATCGTAGAAAATGGTAGTCTTTTGGGATGGCTTGCTTGTTTTTCATTCCCTCCTCCTCCTCCTCCTCCTACTACTACTACTACTTCTACCACTACTTCTACTACAACTACTGCTACTACAACTACTACTACTACTACTACTACTACTGCTACCACTACTCGATATAAGCTCATATTTTCCTTTATATCTATTTTTATCTACTATTTTCTCATCATTCCTCCATTTGTTATTTTTTTTTCTTTTCTTCCTTCTCATGTCATTCATTTATCATAGTTTGCTTTCCTTCCTTTTCTTCGTTCATCATTCCTCCTCCTCCTCCTTCCTTCCTTCCTTCCTTACTTCCTTCTTCGCCATCCTCCATTTATCTTTCTTCTTCTTCTTCTTTTTCTTCTTCTTTTCCTCCTTCTTCTTCTTCTTCTTCTCCCATTATTATCATTCTTTTTAATTCATCATCTTTCTTCTTCCTCTACAATTTATCAATCTTTCTCTGTTTTCCATATATATTTCTTTCTTCCGTTTTATCAATTTTCTTTCATAATTTCTCATTCTTTCTTCTTCAATAAATTCGTCATTCCAGTTTGTTTCATAATTATTAACTTTTTTCTTCTCCCTCAATTATTAATCATTTTCATCTTCCTTACTCTATAATTCTTTCTTCCTCTTTTTTCTTCGTCTATAATATCTTCTTTTTCTTCTTCTTCTTCTTCTTCTTCTTCTTCTTCTTCTTCTTCTTCAATTTCATATTCCTACCTCACATTTATTTCATCATCCTCAAAATTAATAAAAAAAAACTGAAGTATGATACTGTATAAAAAAAAATAACACACATGATAAATTATAAAAGAAAGAAGGATGATAAATGGAAGAAGAAGAAGAAATGATAAATGAGGGATAGCGAAGAAAGAAGGAAGAAGAGAGGAGGAGGAGGAGGAGGAGGAGGAGGAAGAAGTGAAGGAAGGGAAGTAGACTAAAATATGACACATGAATGACAGAGGAAGAAAAGAAAAAAAAATAAGAAATGCAGGAATAAGAAGAAAAACAGTAATAGACAAAAATATATATGAAGGAAAGTATTTGAAATTTGTGTTGAGTAGAAGTAGCAGCATTTGTAGTAGTAGTAGTAGTAGTAGTAGTAGTAGTAGTAGTAGTAGTAGTAGTACTAGTAGTAGTAGTAGTAGTACTAGTAGTAGAAGTAACAGTAGTGGTAGTAGTAGTAGTAGTAGTAGTAGTAGTAGTAGTAGTAGTAGTAGTAGTAGTAGTAGTAGTAGTAGTAGTAGTAGTAGTAGTAGTAGTAGTAGTAGTAGTTCACCCCCCTCGTCTTCACCACATCCGGCGGGATGGGTCCCAGGGACCAACGCTTCTACGCACGCCTCGCGGAACTAATCTCAGAAAAGAAGCATCAGCCAAGGAGCCACGTTGTCGCCTGGATGAGGTGTCGCCTCTCGTTCTCCCTGCTCAGGTCGGCCATCCTATGTCTCAGGGGCACCAGACACTCTGGCCCAAAAGCCACCACCATCTCCAATATGGACTATGAAGCCACAGTGGTGGAGAGTGACATTAGGGTGGGTCGGGAGTGACTTGAGTAGGGAAGGAAAGGGGGATCTAGACGTAATAGATGATAGGTGATTTAGTGCTAGGTAGTATTAGTGATATGGTTGGATGCCACAGTCATTAGCGAACAGAGTTGGGGCTAATGACCTCCAAGCTATGGAGCCCTCCATGATTATGTGTCGGGAAAATAAACATGGGTGGAGGTATCATTTATGTTGTAGTAGTAGTAGTAGTAGTAGTGGTAATAGTAGTAGTAGTAGTAGTAATATAATTTTGGTACATTACACGCTTTCCAAAACTCTGAGTGCAGGAAGGAAGAAGAACATATACTCGTATAACTACATAAAACATAACACATAAAAAGTCAAGAAGTGTATTTTATTAAGTTTATTTTCGGCGCAACACACGCTTTCCAAAACTGTGAATGCCGGATGGAAAAAAAATATATGTTGCCTGGGATGAATAAAAATGAATAACACACAAAGTGATGCGTGGAACCATTAACAAACTGGTTCATTTAGATAAAACAATAAAAAAACTTCATATGTAATTTTATTTTGCTCTGCTTTTTCCGACACGCCCGACAAAGAATGAAATACTTTTGTTATATATTAGCATTATCATGATCACTTTTCATCATTATTATTATTTTATTATTATTATTATTAGTAGTAGTAGTAGTCAAGCATTGCAGGTCACTACAAAACAAATAAAAATCAGCAAACAGATAGATAAATAAATCAATCAAATCGTACATATGCAAAAACGGAACAAGGAAAAAAAAATACATGAAATAAAATACATCAAATAAATAACACAAATAAAATAAAAACAAATAGGAAAAAACATTAAATCTTTTTTGTCTTATTTCCATTATCATTACTAATTTCGCTGTTGTTTAGAATATAGTGAATAGAACATACATATACAAAAGAATACACATTACCACACATTACTTCTATTATCATCATTATTATATCTTTATCACTGTTATCTTGCACCGCAGCTAAAAACAAACAAACGAACAAACTAACAAGAGCAGTTTTAGCGTCCTCAAAAGTGAATAAAACACAAAGCAAAGTGGAATGTTATGAAGTCGTTGATACATGATGAAAAAAAGTGCTATATATTCTCTCTCTCTCTCTCTCTCTCTCTCTCTCTCTCTCTCTCTCTCTCTCTCTCTCTCTCTCTCTCTCAGTATCCCACCGCTGCCACCAGTGTTACAATTTCTCTCTCTCTCTCTCTCTTGATTCTTTTTCGATTTTTCTTTTTTTTTCTTTATTCTTGTTTTACTATTTTACAGATTTCTCCTGCTCATTTTGCCTTTCGTTTTCTTCTACTACTTCTTCATTTTCTTCTTCTTTATCTTTTCTTCTTCATTCATATTTTCTTCTTTGTCATCCTATATGTATTACTTTTCTTCCCTTTCCTTCATTTCTCATTGTCTCTTTGTTTCATTCATCAATTTTTCTTATTCCTTCACTTAGCATTTTCTTTCCTCCTCCTTCCTTCTTCTCCTCCCTCCATTCATCACTACTTCCTCTTCTTCCATAATCTATCATTCTTCCATCTTCTTCTATATTTTATCAACCATCCTCTTCCTTCCTTCACTCCTTCCAATCCTTCCTCCAGTCTTCCTTTCCTTAGTCCACGGCAGAGAAAGGAGTCCTACGAGTGAGTCCTTCGGCGTCTCCTGCAGGATCTCGCTTCTTTGGCTTCAGGAGCGTGACCTTGACCGGTACGAGGTTAGGAGATCGTCTGGAGGGGGAGGAGGAGGAGGAGGTAGTGGCGGAGGAGGTGGAGGGGGTGGTGGTTGAGGTTGGGTTGACAGCATTCCTCATAGTTTGGTTAATAAAAAGCTGTTGGGGTGAAAATCTATTACTACTTCTACTACTACAACTACTACTACCACTACCACTACTACTTTTAATAATTCTAATTTGCTACTATTCCTGCTGCTACTGCTGCTACTATTACTACTACTACTACTACTGGTGGATTCTAGGAAAGGTTAAATCTTACTGGCAGATGCTGGATAGGGTCGAATCTTATTGTAGGATACTGGGCGGGGGTAAATCTTATTGGTGGATGCTGGGGTGGCGTGGGCGGGGCAAGGGGGCGCGGTGGGCGGGGCCTATTCGCCAGGACATCGTGAACAGAGAGCACAGGCGACTCAGGGACACTTACGGACATAGGATTTAGGACACCTTCTGATGACACATGGACACTTACTGACAGAACTTGGGACTCTTACAGACAGGACTTAGGACACTTACAGACGACATAGGGACACTTATAGACGACACAGGGACAATTACTGATGACACAGGGACACTTACTGACGACACATGGACACTTACGAACAAGACAATGACACTTACCCGCATCAGCTGTGAGCCGTATAGCGCCGCGTCAGGAGTCATCTTGAGAGCGGTCAGCCCGGCGTTGCCCCACATACTCGCCTCCTCCAGCGCCTTTTGCACCCACTCCCGCACCTCCACCCTCTGCCTCGCCTCCAGGGGCAAGGATGCGGCCAAGGTATCCAGGATCTCCCGCAGCCTTGCCCTGAACTCCTCGGGGGCATCCTGTAGGAGTGGAGAGATATCCTACTGTTATTACTATCGTTGTTATTGTTCTCTCTCTCTCTCTCTCTCTCTCTCTCTCTCTCTCTCTCTCTCTCTCTCTCTCTCTCTCTCTCTCTTCATCCCTTCTCCTTCATTCCCTTCTCTTCACCCCTTAACCCCTTCCTCTATCATTTAAACTGACCCCTTTTTCCCCTTTAGCTCTTCTCCCTCTATTACTTTCCCTTTACCTCAACCCTTAACCCCTTCCTTTACCCTTCCCCTTTGAGCTCTCCCTTTCTCCCCAATCCTCCCTTACCTTCAGGCTATCCCATGCCTTCCCCTTTCCCTCAACCCTTAACTCCTTCCCCTCCCCTTCCCCTCACCTAACCCCTCTCACCTTCAGGCTAGCGGTCAGGGAGGTCAGGGAAGCCATCACCTGTTCCCTCATGGCACCGGCCGGAGATAGGAGGTCGGTCACTCTCCTCGCGGCTTCGGTTGCAGACGCGCGCGCAGTGGAGGCGGAGAGCGTGACCCGGGGCAGGTATAGTTGGACCAGGTGCTGCACTCTGGCGGACGTCTCTTCGTAGGTAACCAGCAGGAAGGTGATAGTGTCGGAGGTGAGGCGGATGGGCAGGCGGACAGCGGACATGACCAAGCCGAAGTTCTCGTTGGGTTCCGGATGTCGTGCTAACTCTACAAGCTGGTCGAGGATGGTGGTGCGGGTGTAGTTGACCTGTGGAAGGGGATGTGGGGGGGTAGAGGGGTGTTGTTGTGGTGTCCAGGGGGTGTTTGTGGGGGGGTGTAAGGAAGGAAAATGGTTGAGAAAGTCGTGGGTGAGGGTGTGTGAGGGGAAGAGGAGGAGGTGTGGGGGGACAGGGAAGGGAGGGAGAGAGAAAAGAGTGGAGAAATTGTATTAGTAAAGCATAACGAACATATATCACGTTTTTATCTTCAATTATTCTCTCTTTCTCTCGCTTCCCTTCCGTTCACTCCCCTTCCCTGTACCCATCACCACAACCATTCCCATTCCCATCACTCCATTCCACAATCCTTTCCCCCATTCCTTCCTTCCTTACATCTCCTCTTCCCCACCCAACCTTCCCTTCCCTGTCCTTCCCTGTACCCATCACCTCTACCATTTCCATTCCCATCACTCCATTCCATAATCATTTTCTTCCCTTCCTTCCTGTCCTTCCCTGTACCCATCACCTCTACCATTTCCATTCCCATCACTCCATTCCATAATCCCATTTTTCTTCCTCCTCCCCATTCCTTCCTTCCTTACATCTCCTCTTCCCCACCCTTCCTTCCCTTCCCTTCCTACAACCAACCATTCCTCTCTCACCCCATCCCTCATCTCCACCCATTCCTCCCCTTTCTCATACCTTTCCCAATTCAAACCTACTTCCTAACCCCAATTCCTTACATCCCCACCTAACCCCCTCTCCCACTCCCTTCCCCATCCTCCTTACCACCATCTCCAGGGTCAGCTTCGCCTTGGGGTCATAGGAGAGGTCAGGTCGCATTCGCCTGATGGCCACGCGGTAGAGTCTGTGGGTCGTCCTCTGGCCCAGCAGCCTCGCCTTGGCCAGCACGCCTTCCCCCGGGGCCACTGAGGGGGAGGAAGGGAAGATGGGGAGTGGGGGAGGTGAAGGGAAGTGAAGGGGAGAGGAGGAAGTAGGGAGAATAATGGAGTGAAAGAATGTGTTTTGGAGTGAGAGAATAAGAGAGAAAAAAAAGTGTTCGGAGGTTAGGGGAAAAAAAGGGAAAGAGAAGGGAGAAGAGGGGAAATGAGAAGTAGGGAGGAAGCAAGGGGAGGTAAGGGGATGGTTTGGAGGTAAAGAGAAAGTGAGGGGAAAAGGGGGGGTAGAGGGGAAAGTGAAGGGAAGTGATGGAAATGAGGAGAGAAGAAAGTGAGTGAAAAATGAAATGGTAAAAGAAAGTGATTGCCAGTGAGGTGAAAGTGAGGGGGAGAGGAGAAAATTAAAGGGAGAGTGAGGGAAAGAACAGGGAAAGTGAAGGAGAATGATGAGGATAAAGGGAAAGTTATGAGGAGGAAATCAGGGGAAGAAAAGGAAGAAAATAAGCGAACAGAAGAAAAAGACGAAAGAAACAGTATATATCACGTGTAATTGGTTCATTAAATCATAACTTACGAAAACATTAATTATGGACTCTCTCTCTCTCTCTCTCTCTCTCTCTCTCTCTCTCTCTCTCTCTCTCTCTCTCTCTCTCTCTCTCTCTCTCTCTCTCTCTCTCTCTCTCTTCTCTATTCTCTCTCTCTCTCTCTCTCTCTCTCTCTCTCTCTCTCTCTCTCTCTCTCTCTGCCTTGCTTGTCTGTCTTTTCCTTCCTGCCACCTTTAATCTCCTCCTGCTTCCACACAGACAACCTGTAATTTTCTCCTTGTCTGTCTTGTTTGTTCTGAGGGTCCTTTGTGTTCTTTGTATCCCACCGCTGCCACCAGTGTAACAACCTCTCTCTCTCTCTCTCTCTCTCTCTCTCTCTCTCTCTCTCTCTCTCTCTCTCTCTCTCTCTCTCGTACGTACAGCTCTGGCGCCGGTCCCCTTTGCCGCGTGGGAGAAGGGTATCCAGGTATCCTTCGGCCGAGTCCAGGTAGCCCTCCGCCACCACCGCCACCTTGCTCATTACGGGTCCCTCCGACACCCGGTCCACCTGCACGAACGCCCAGGTAACGAGGGGAGCACAGGTAAGCAGAGAGTGGAAAGTGGGGAGGAACCAAGGGGAAGTAAGGGGAGTGTTTGGGGGTAAAGAAAGTGAGGGGAAGTGAAGGGGAACGAAAGTGAGGGAAAGTGAGTGGGTAAAGAAAGTGAGGGGAAGTGAAGGGGAACGAAAGTGAAGGAAAGTGAAGGGGGCAAAAGAAAGTGATTGGAAATGAGGTGAACGTGAGGGTGGAG
The DNA here is from genome assembly GCF_024679095.1 of Eriocheir sinensis. Lineage (NCBI taxonomy): Eukaryota > Metazoa > Arthropoda > Malacostraca > Decapoda > Varunidae > Eriocheir > Eriocheir sinensis. The sequence goes on along the minus strand of NC_066569.1, from coordinate 5,782,663 downwards.
GAGAGGAGAGTCAGGTAATTAAGTGATTCGGTAGTTAATTGGATAGGCAGGCAGAGGTAAGATCAAGTGAATCGAGATAGACCTAATTAGGGATATTTGGTTAGCTAGGTGATTCGATAGTTAACTTTCCAAACAGGTAAACACAGATAATGAAGGAGGCACAGGTAATTAGATGTTGAGGTTTAGATATGTACAGGTGTCAAGGTAATTAATTAAATAGGTGATTTGGTTGGTAGACTGGGGCACAGGTAAACAGGTGTACGAACTTAATTGGACAGATAAGCAGATATGAGGGCCGGGTAGATACAGGTAACCAGGTAAATAATGTCAACTAGATAATTCTTTTGGTAAATAACAAACTTGGACTTTTCTCATCAACTCCTACGGCCGCATACCCACACCTTAAAGGGGCTAGTACACTGGGCAAACTTTCCGTGGATCTTCAGTCAAACCACGATTTCCGCTGGCGTGGTTCTCATATTTCCGTTGTTTTCTGACGTGTCCACGATCTTCCAAAGCTACGGTAGATTTCACCAAAGGACGACGGTATTACTCACCATCACCATCACCATCACCATCATCATCATCAGCAGCAGCAGCAATAGCAAGAAATAAATGAGAACCACGCCAGCGGAAATCGTGGTTTGACTGAAGATCCACGGAAAATTTGTCCAGTGTAATACCCCCTTAACCCTACTTACCAACCCTGCAAGTCCAGTACCCCCTTACCCTGCCTGCCCCCTGTCACTCACCAGCTTGTTCGCCCTTGCCTGCACCGCCTCCAGCAGAGTGGGGGGAACGATCACCTGGTCTCCCGCCACCGTGGCCAGCACCGTGCGCCGCGTCCGGTCCACGATCTGGCGACAGGGAAGAACAGGTGAGGCAAAGGTGGTTAGACAGGTAGGAAGATAGATAGACAGGTGAAAAGGGAAGATAGAGGTGAGTAAAGGTGAGTGATCATGGCAAAGGTGGTTAGACAGGTAGGAAGATAGATAGACAGGTGGAAAGGGAAGATAGAGGTGGGGAAAGGCGAGTGATCATGGCAAAGGTGGCTAGACAAGTGGAGGTTAATTACAGGTGGATGTAAGTGAATAAATATTAATGGGAAAATATGATGAAATAAAAACAGGAGGAAGGTAAGATAAAGGGTGGATGAAGGAGACTGTCAATGAAAGAACATGACGGAGTAGACAGGTGAGGATAGGACAGGTAGATTAAGGTAAGTAAACAGAGATGACCTTTACAACCCACCTTCAATTCTCTCCCTCACCTACCTTTCCCCTCTCCCTCTCCCTCCCTTAGTCTTTCCTTGCCCACCCTCCCCTTCCCTCAACCCTCTCCTTCACCCTCTTCCTTTCCTCTCCCTCCTCCTCTCCCTCACCTCCTCCGCGGGCAGGTTGATGATCGGCACGGCCTTTTCCACCCTGTCCAGGCCGCGGCACGCCCACTCGTCTACCACAGCCCAGCCGCCCACGCGTCGCACCAGCGGGTCGGCCAGCGGCAGCGCCCCCGTGGCCGCCACCCTCACGCCGCGCTCCGCCGCCCGCAGCGCCGCACCCACCACGGCATTACTCTGGGGGAAGGGGGAAGGGAGGGAGGGGAGGAGGAGGATAAGAAAGAAAAAGGAAAACAAACATAAATTAATTGAAGTAAAGGAAAACACGCCAAGGAGAGATAAAAACTAGACAAAAAATTGCATAGAGTACAAAGGATAACAAAAAAAATAACAAATAAAGACGCAGGAGCAAAAAAAAATCGAAACAACCACTAAAACACACTCAGAGGAAAACAAAACAACACAAAATAAAACAAAAAGAACAGTCCAACTAATCCAAACAAACACACCTATCCTTAACTATCCTTTCCTCACCCTACCTATCCTTACATGTCCTTACCTTACCTATCCCTACCACACCTATCCTTACCCCGGTCCTTACCAAACCTATCCTTAAATGTCCTTACCTTGCCTATCCTTCTAACCTTACCTATCCCTACCACACCTGCCCTTACACCTGTCCTCACCTTGCCCGTGTCGTAGAAGGTGTCAATGGCCTTGCTGAGGGCGGGGAGGGCCATCACGCGGGCCAGGAAGACGGGAGTACCATTCTGCCGGGGCTGGGAGCCACTGGGGTGCGGGGAGGAGGCCTTGGGAGTCATGCTGGGGGAGATAAAGATGGGAAGAGGTTGAGAGAATGGGATATGTGGTGTCTTTTGAGAGAGAGAGGAAAAAAGAGGGAGGCAAAGAGAGAGGGAAAGAGGGAAAGATAAAGATAAAGAGGGGAGAGGAAATTGTGAGGGGAGGTAAGAGGGGAGAAAGGGAGAAAGAGGGGGAGATGTTAAGAGTGAAGGGGAGAAGTATATAGTGAAGGGTTTATATAGCGAAGGGGAAGAGGTGGTTTGAAGGAAGGGGAGAATATGTATGTCTTTCTAATGGGGAGATAGAGATGGGGAGAGGTTTAGTGCAGGGGAGAAGTGGTGATGAAGTGGGTCTTTTAAAGCAATGGGAGAAAGAGGGGAAAGAGGAAGAAAATGAGAGAGGAGGAAAAGGAAGGAGGGAGAGGGGAGAAAGAGAAAAAGGGCAGGAGGAGAGAGGGAAGAGGAAGAGGAGGAGAAAAAGGGGGAGAGAAAGAGGGAGAAAGAGGGAGAAAGTGGAAGAGGAGGAAAGGGAAGGAAGGAGAGGGGAGAAAGAGAAAAAGGGTAGGAGGAGGAAATTGAGAGGGAAAAAGAGGTAGAGAAGGAGAAAGAGGGGAGAGAAAGAGGGAGAAAGAGGGAGAAAGTGGAAGAGGAGGAAAGGGAAGGAGGGAGAGGGGAGGAAGAGAAAAAGGGAAGGAGGAGTAGATAGAGAAGGAAGAGGTAGAGGAGGAAAAAGAGGGGAGAGAAAGAGGGAAAAGAGGGGGAAAAGAGGGAGAAAGTGGGAGAGGAGGAAAAAGAAAGAGGGAGAGGGGAGAAAGAGAAAAAAAAGAGTAGGAGGAGGAGATAGAGAAAGAAAAAGAGGGAGTGTGGGAGAAAGAGGGGAGAGAAAGAGGAAAAAGAGGAGGAAAGTGGGAGAGGAGGAAAAAGAAAGGAGGGAAGAGGGGAGAAAGAGAACAAGAGTAGGAGGAGATAGAAAGGGAAAAGAGGTAGAGGAGAAGAAAGAGGGGAGAGAAAGAGGGAGAAAAGGGGAGAGAAAAAGAGGGAGAGAGTAACAGAAGTAACTCAAGAGGCAACAAAACAAACAAACAAACAAACAAAAGAAAATTAAAACAAAAAAAAGAATAGTGAATGGTTGTATAGTGAAGGAATGTCTAGTGAAATTGTGAAGAAAAAAAAGAAGAAAAAAAAGTTACCTGAAATAAAATGGAAAATGTAAAAAAAAGAGGTAAATAAATTAATAAAACGAAAAAAATAACTAGAGAAAGATTTATAACTCTCTCTCTCTCTCTCTCTCTCTCTCTCTCTCTCTCTCTCTCTCTCTCTCTCTCTCTCTCTCTCTCTCTCCCCTCATTCCCCTCTCCCTCAGTGTTTGTTCTCTCCCCTCTGTTCTCTTGGGTGTAGTTCCAATTTGTTCTCGGGGTGGTGGTGGTGGTGGTGGTGGTGTTGGTGGTGTTGGTGGTGGTGGTGGTGGTGGTGGGGGTGGGGGGGGGAGTGAAAAGGAAGAGAAGGTTAGAGAGAAGAGAGGGAGTGAAGAAGTATGTAGAAGTAGTAGTAGTAGTAGAAGTAGTAGTAGTAGAAAAAGAGTAAGGTCGCTTTTCTCTTCTTTTGTTCCATGTAACTCAATAGATTCACTAAAAGCTAAAAGGGTAATGCGATAGATTTTCAAGAAGAAGAAAAAGAAGAAGAAGAAGAAGAAAGAAAGAAAGAAAGAAAGAAAGAAAGAAAAAGAGAATAAAACAGTAAAACGATATATTCACCACCACCACCACCATCACCATCACCACCACAACCACCACCATCACTACCACCATCACCACACACACACAACCACACACACAACCACGACCTCCCCCCCCACCCCCCCACCCACACACACACACACATACAAAGTTTCGTGGTGGCGCAGTGGTAAGCTCAGTCGACTCACAAACTACAGGTCCCGCGTTCGAGTCCAGGGCGGGGTGGTTACCAACTCACCTTCTGGGGTTCTGGGCGCTTGTCTGAGGGGAAATGGCGCCAGCATCCCCTCCCCTTACGCCTTATATAGCAAACGAGGGGATTGGGGAGGGAGGGGAGGGGAGAGAAGGGGATTAGAGGAGAGGGGAAGGGGAGGAAGGGGAGAGAAAGGGGGGTGGGGAGAAGTGTGAGAAGTGATTTTGCGAATAGATGTACTGAGGGAAGGGGAGAGGAGGGGAAGTGAGGGGAGGGGAGAAAGAGCAAGGGGTAGGTGGGCAAGGGGAGAGAGGAGGGTGAGGGGGAAAGTGAAGAAGCGAGGGGAGGGAAGGAAAGGATGGGGAGGGCAGGACGGAGAAGTGAGGGGAGGGGAGATGAGAGGGGAAGGGTAGAGATTGAGGCAACAGGTTGGAAAGCAGGTTAGGGAGGAGAGGGAAGGAGGAAAGAAAGGGGAAAGGAAGGAAAAGGAAAGGGAAGAAAAAAAGAGTTAAGAGAGAGGAAAAGTTGAAAGCATGTTAGAGAGGAAGGAAAAGAAGAAAGAAAGAGATGGAAAGAAAAAGAAGAGGACGAGAAAAAGGGGAAAAGAAGAGGAAAAGAGTAAGAACGAAAGAGGAAAGTAAAAAGAAGAGGAAGGAGTAAGAGGAGGAAACAAAAAAGGAGAGAAAAAGGAGAGACGGAAAGAGGAAGAAGAAAAGAGGAAGAAAGGAAAAGGGGAAAAGAAAGGAGAGAGAGGAAAGAGAGAAAGAGAGCGAGCGGAAAAGTTGAAAATAAGTAAAAAGAGGAAAAAGAGGAAAGAAGGGAAAAAAAGAGGGAGAGGGGATGAAGGGAGGGGTAAAGAGGGAGAGGAAGAGAAAAAGGAAGGAAAAAAGGAAAAGAAAGGGGAGAGGGAGGAAAAAGAGAGGAAAAGTTGAAAAGAAGTAAAAATAGGAAAAAGAGGAAAG